>NC_133222.1:22114459-22414459 GCF_040436345.1 Pagrus major | reverse complement strand
TTCTGACTCTGACTTGTTACACCGTCTTGGGTGTTATGACTCAGCTTTGTCTCAGTGTCAGCCACCAGTCAGCGGATGTAAACTGTGAGTATAAAGCCTGCCATTCAATCGGGATTCTCCTTCCCTTTCACTAGCTGTGTGTTAGTGTTCTCAAAATCCCTGTCTCTACCGGAAAAGACCTCCTAACTAGCAACGTACACGGGAAATATTATTATTATTCCCCACTTTGCAAGCTTGACCAAAACAAGCTACAGAAACCGGACAAACATGGCGGCTCGTTTGGAAAATTTCTTATATTACAAAAAATGCTCAGCGAAATGTGTTTCTGAAGACATTTTAGGTGAGAAATAAGCCATGCAGTTACAGAATCTGTCTACATTTTAACTCGACAATGTTTAGTTTTTACAGTGTTTCACAAGTTTCCAGAGGCATCTCACGTATAATCCATTGCGCTGCTTTCTACATAGACAATGACTGGGAAGTGTGAAAACCACGGATCCTGTGGACACGTACCTTCTGACTCGGTGTTTTGAATCAGACTCGTCTCTGTCTTGTGGATTTTTTTACTTTGACTTTGACTTTTTTCGAACAGACTGAGAGTCTTCATATTTATTCAGCTTATAAGTAGATTAGGAATTGTTACATAAATGATAGCTCATTTGCACTTTTTAAATAGCTTTAATTATTTTAAATACTCTACTCTTTGCTTTTATCTGTTACATGTTTTAAGGATGCCAGACACCTGCAAGTCATTGCTGTGGTCATGTGATCATTAGGGGTCAGGAGTTGATTCACATTCAAGATAAGTAGAAAGTAAATCCCCTGCACATGGTCAGAGATTTATTTCCCACTAATGACCAGTAATGTGTCTATTCTTCAGCTGTGTGAAGGTTTCTGTTACATTCTGCGTCTCCAACAGGTCCACTAAGTTATCTCCAGTCCTCCATGTTCCCGTCTTTTTTAAGAAAAGCTCAGTCTCAACCATGAAATTGTATTTTTGTGCCAGGTCCCAGCAATTTATGAAAAACAACTATGACAAATCTCAAATTTTACTTTAAATCAAGGAAAACGTTGTGTCAGTCAAGCTGGTCATGGCTGAGCAAGCTGAGCAGCGCACACATGAATGTTTTCAAGCTTCCATTTCTGCTCGATATGCAAATGAACTCAAAGACAAACACAAATCAAATCATCTGAGCACTAAAAAGAAGAAATTCTGCTTTAACAGCAGTGTCTCACACTAACTGTGCAGGTATTCTGTCTGCAAAATGAGCTGAAGTTGTAGCCATAACTCCAATTTTCTCTGTGTGACATGATGTTCTGAAGTCGTCTGTCAGTTTTGTTTCATAAAACCTGAAGTCAATCATCTGAACCTTCCACAAATCAAATAAGATTCTCACACAACAACATTAATTGGGATTAATTGTAAAAATGTGACGATCCTCTTGCCATCTAGCGCCATCGTCAGGTCAAAATTTTCAGACCAAATGCCCTCAAAACTCACAACATTCCCATCAGCCTCAGCTGCAGCATAGTAACACTAAACTAAGATGGTGAACAGCTCAGGGCTGAAGATGAGCATGTTAGCATTGTCATTGTTAGCATTTAGCTCAAAGCATCACCGCATCCAAGAACAGCCTCACAGATTGTGAGAGTTGATGCTGTAATGATTCAAATCAAACAATGTAGACGTATGCAACCTGAGAAGAGGCCTCACAAGTAGACAAGATAAAAAGGTTGGAATTACTGCACAGGGCTCTAAGTGCAGATAGTTTCTGATTATTTATCTTGTTTGATACAAAACCTAGTTATGAATTTTATTGTATTAGTGGAACGTTCCTGTTATTGATTTGAAGTTTTGTGAATGCTGTTTTTTTCTAAGGAAGCTGCACTGTGAAGTCCAGAGTTGATATTCAACCATCTGCTCCCAAAAAACAGGTTGACAAAAAAATGTAATCGTCGTAGCCAAACTGTCTCTGTAGCCGCTGCTCACTGTGTCCACAGGGTTTGTTTTTTGGTCACAAAATACAATCTACATGTAGCACAATCATCTGTGATGTTATTTTCAATATTCTTTACTAATATTATTTAAAGTGAAAGTTGCATTTTCTTCACAGTCACAGGATGGTGAGCAGTTTGATCGAAGGATCTGTTTAAAGATTTTAATGACCTCATGACCTTTCACCTAGCACCATCCTCAGGATGAAGTGATTGTTTTTAGCTCCACTACTAGTCTCTCCAGCTTCTAGGGAACTTTGTCATTCAAAACACAAACTAAATAGATTTTAAATCATGTGATTGTCTCCATTTTGTTTTGGGAGAATAATTGAACTTTGACCCTGAGATGAACCAGACAGGACAGGAAGTTGAATATCAGCACTGGACTGTCAGACTGTGGATGCTGTTTGTTTGTTTGTTGTTTGTTGTTTGTTGTTTGTTGTCCAGCAGTTCTGTTTCCTCTCTGCTGACATTGAGCGGGACTCAAACTGACGGAGGAGGGAACCAGTAGCAGCTCACGGTGCTCCAGATCACCAACCAATCAGCTTCCAATCACCAATCCTAATCTGACCAAATACCAGCCGGGGTTAAATGATGTAGCTGTCTGTCTGTCTTTGACAGCTGTTGGTCATCCAAGAGATGTTCACAGGTCCAAAATCTCAGAGACCTCACAGACCTGATTAGACTGACAATAATGTGAACTCGGCCCGACTTGGGTCTCAGGTCCAACCTCAGTTAGAAGGAACCCAGTGGACCTGTGAAGATCTTTGGCTCAACTGTCTGTCTCGTGCTGATTTGTCTCTTAAAGTTATATTGATGTACAATCAGAGTCTTATTGTTTGCTGTAAAATCCCCAAACAACAACAAACCAAATGTGTTAAAAACATGCACACAGAGGTCGACTGATGACATGTGACTGAAGTGGCTTTTTAATTAGGAGAGGGTACAAATATTTAATGAGATTTAGCGAGCTGTACATATTAATTAAATGTGTTTGTGCTTTACCTTCTTTATATTTAGTGCCCAGTCAAACGAGAAACTCGAAAAATGAAAAAAATGTATTTTATGTTGCAACTTCCTGTTTGTTTAGGTTGAACTTTCTATTTCTCTCTTTCCACAATGCTGTGCTTGTGCTCCTGTGAAGTTTAGGCACAAAAAACACTGAGTGAGGGTTAGGAAAACATCATGGTTTGGCTTAAGATACCTGTTTTGGTCGCCAGGCGCTGTTTTCTCTGTACTGGGCTGTTTACGCTCTGGAGAATTCACACCATTCATTCAAAAGACATTTTGTACCATCAAATCCTGTCTCACAATTGTCTGTCAACCGTGTCTCTGTTGTGGAGCGGTTAATTAAAACTGGATGGTGAAACACTGCTAACAGGCTAAGCTAAGTCAGCACTGTCACAGCTCACTATTAATCTGTTTAGGTCAGCCTGTCCTGGTTCATTCAGAGTCAGGATCTGAAACTATGATACGACACTATGATATCTTATAACAAGTTAAAAGAACTACACAAGTATCCAAAAATTGATTTAAAAACATGAGGTTTTCTCGTTCTCTCGCGGACAAGCTCTAGTTAGCACTTACTAAGCTAGCTATGTCACTAAGTGGACACTACACACAGATAACGAAAAGAATCTATTAGTATCATGGACTGCTGGGTGATTGCAGACGACGCTTCATGTCTTTGTGGAGCTATTTTTTAATCACATCATACACGGTGACACGCAGCTAAGATATGGTCCTCAATTTTGGACAGTCCAACTCTCCATTCCTTCACAAGTCAACACTGAATGAGATCAGTAGCACAGATTTGTCAACGTTGAGGTCAAAGCGAAGACTCCTTACAAATTCTTTTTGACGCAAAGATGACGTTGAAATGAACTGATTTTGTCATTAAAAGTTTGCTGATACGAATGCTGCGGTGACCAAGAGCTTAATGAAATATGTTAAAACCTAGATTAGAACTGAAGAGGCAGAATTACAAATAAGGAGAACATCTGTAGCGTCGTGTTAGGTGCAGTAATCTGCTAACAGCATGTAGAATATGTAGAATGAAAGATTACTATTTTTATGATTGATTAGTCTTAATTAGCTTTCTGATTAGTTCTAAAATGTAAAAGAGCGCTTTTTCTCAAAGTCCAAAGTGATTCTACGAACTCTTCAGTTAGACTGAATAAATCACAGTTTGATGTAGTGAATCAGTCGACCTCTAGCTGTAATCTGAGCTGTAACTGATCTTTACCTTCTGCTGTAGCTGTTTCATTATCAGGAATTAAAACACTTATTCAACTCTTCTGTGTTCACATTGATTTTATTCCATCGGACCTCTCACTGTTTCTGCTGCATGTGTTGACAACCAGCTGCGTTATGATAGCTGTTCACATACAAGCCTGTATACTACCCGTGTTACTGGAGGATACCACTAGATAGCACACCTTAGCTTCTCTTTTAAACTTCCTGCCATTATTGTCCCTGTTGCTGACATCCTTTCTGACTCTGATCCTGTCACAACCCCATACAGGCCCTACACTGCCCCTCCATTCATGTGTATATTGCATCTTGCAGAAGCATAGCATTTGTTTCTTAGGATGTGCACAACCGACACCACAAACGGAAGCAGGGTACACCAGGCCACCATCATGCGTACGCAAATTTGTTGTGAAAAGCAAGTTTATCTCTGGTGTAAGACGCTCCAAAGAACCATTACATTATTTATTTCAAATAGGAAGAAGAGGTAGGCTGGGCTAGTATCACATTGTGTATGTTCTACTACCATAATACCTGGCTTAGATATTACCACTTTATTACCAAAACACCTGAAAGTGGGGGGACAAAGTCTCATCCCCCTACACCTGAGCAGTGGCTTTATATTTTCTGCCACCACTCCTTGTTAGGTTCGTGACATCTTTCTGTCAATCCCACTTCAGTTTAATTTTCTCACTACCTCCACGCTGCCAACCTGTTGTCCTTGCAGTGTTTGGGCAGCTGGGATCAAGTCCCAGTTGGACTGCAGGGCAATGAAACGTTTATTTGACTTATCAGCCTTGTTGTCAGACTTAAACATCAGTTAAACATCCTCCATTCTTGCAACCAACCTGGCTCTGTCCAAGGTTAACACCTGTTTTACCCCTTTTATTTAAAAAAGTGTGTAAAATGGTCGCCTAATTTGTTGTTTTTACACTTTTTTATGTGGTTTAAACAATTGACAATTGAGCTTTAAAGGTGCTAGAAGATGGCTTTTATGAATGTGGACATACTGATAATGATGCTAGTTCATTAAGTGACTTAATATTTCCTCAGGTCATCCTCTCACCTCTCACTAGTAGAAGTCATAGGATCACATTATCCCATTTAACTTGTGACCGGCTGTGTTTTCACGTAATTCTTTCCCCAAAACATCTTAAAAAGGAGGACACCTGAAACATATCACTAGTGGTGGTTCAGTGAAAGGCAATAACTGCAAAGCCCATAATTCACACAAGGAATGATGGGACTAGGACTCAGGTGGATAAACCAAGACAACAACAAAAATGTTTGTCATCTAAGTAATACTGAATATAGAAGAGACCCCACAAGGAGATGATAGAGGGAAACTTATGACTCAAGTGTGAGGACACTCAATCTTGCTGAGAGTGGTGAATCAACTCACTGCAATCAGGTGTGTGTGGCACTGATTGGCGGTGATTAAGCCCAGGTGTGGGAAGCCTTCATATACCCTCAGTCTCCAGTGCCCTGTGCTGACTCATTGTCTCACCTTCAGAGGCAGTGAGAGGTTCTCCCCGGTGTCAGTGTGTCTGACAATACCATACTAAGAATTCTACCTGTAGTTTTCCCAGAGAAATAAGTTGGTCCTTTAGAGTTTGCTGTGACTCCAGCCTTAGCCTTTCATTTAGAGTTTTTCTGGGCCTCCTGGACAATTTTAGTTTTAGTCAGCTGCTTGGCAGTGGTGGTTTTGTTAATCATTTGTGGTGCATTGTTTTCTTAAGGAAGCCTGTAGTGGCTCCAGACAATTTTGTTGTTTTGTTTTCCCCCCCCCCATTTCCAGCCCATCGCTACTGCGATTTTTGTGGTTATCCCCCTGGGATAGCTTAGAGACACCCCTGGGTCTGCACCTGTGTCCCACTCCCCCCCCCCTTTCCTGACAGAATGAGTCAGCCAAAGGAGGACACAGCGGACCCCTTCGCTAGTGCTTCTCAAACTTTGGATCTCAGTGATAAACTAGCTGCACATGGGCAGGCTATCACCGCACAAGGAGCCCTTTTAGGCTCTCATGAGCAAATGCTGCGTGCGATCGCTGAGCAACAGGTCTCTCATGACAATATGCTTAGGGAGATACTTGCATGTCTACAGACACCTGGACCAGCCCCAACCCCAGTACAAGCACCAAACCTCGCAACTCCCCAAGCCCCTTCAGTTCCACCTCATGGACCCATTGTAGTTCAGGAGACCGCTGGCACCTCCAGGGAGGCCTCCACCTCCACCCAGGTTGATTGGGGGTCAACCAGCATACACGGTTCGTCGGATATTGGACAGTCGGCGTGTGGGACGTGGGGTTCAGTACCTTGTGGACTGGGAGGGATATGGACCTGAGGAGCGGGCCTGGGTCCCGGCTAGAGACATTTTGGACCCTGCTCTTATCCGGGATTTCCGCCGCCTTCGGCCTGGTGGCCCTGTTGGAACGTCGGGTGCCGTTCCTTGAAGGGGGGGTCCTGTGAGGACACTCAATCTTGCTGAGAGTGGTGAATCAACTCACTGCAATCAGGTGTGTGTGGCACTGATTGGCGGTGATTAAGCCCAGGTGTGGGAAGCCTTCATATACCCTCAGTCTCCAGTGCCCTGTGCTGACTCATTGTCTCACCTTCAGAGGCAGTGAGAGGTTCTCCCCGGTGTCAGTGTGTCTGACAATACCATACTAAGAATTCTACCTGTAGTTTTCCCAGAGAAATAAGTTGGTCCTTTAGAGTTTGCTGTGACTCCAGCCTTAGCCTTTCATTTAGAGTTTTTCTGGGCCTCCTGGACAATTTTAGTTTTAGTCAGCTGCTTGGCAGTGGTGGTTTTGTTAATCATTTGTGGTGCATTGTTTTCTTAAGGAAGCCTGTAGTGGCTCCAGACAATTTTGTTGTTTTGTTTTTCCCCCCCATTTCCAGCCCATCGCTACTGCGATTTTTGTGGTTATCCCCCTGGGATAGCTTAGAGACACCCCTGGGTCTGCACCTGTGTCCCACTCCCCCCCCCCCCCCCCCCCCCCCCCCTTTCCTGACATCAAGTTCAGAAAGATGTAAAAACCCTCTAATGATGCTCTGAGGTCAAATCCTACTCTGGCAAACAGAGTAATAAAGAGATATATGTGTGTTTGTGGATCAATACTCTGCATTGACGTGAGGATGATTTCATGTGAACAAACAGCAGGCAGCTCTCACAGGTGATTACGGCTCATTAAGGAAGTCGGATCCAATAATTTCATTAAGATTTCAGCAAACGGAAGTTGGAAAATCTGATTCCTCACTCAACATGTTGACACGGTAAATAATCAAACCAATAAAATCAGAGTGAAGTCTGTCGGAGGGTCGATACCTGCGGGGGTACAAAAGGAGGCAGCCCGGACCCAACAGCCAGTCTGCAGTTCTGATCCGGTCTGATCTGGTCTCTGAGCAGGATCTGTACAGGTGAGTCTCTTCAGACACTGACTTTGTTCTTTCACTGTGAGAAAAGTTTTAATTTAATTTATGAATATCTCTGCTCTTTTCTGATTTATACGTTGACATGTTTGTGAATGTTGCATATTTGTGTGAACTTTCTGGTTGATTATCACTCTTTTAATGTTTCTCATTCTGTTGGTAAGGTTTTTAAAAAACATGTCGTTGACTCTAAATTTTTTTTTTAAATTAAGAAATCCATTATTGTCCAAAATGTGTACATCCCAACAATGCAGCCATTTGTGATAGATGACCAAAAAATCCAAAACCAGTGGCGCTAAACTGCTGCTATACTGCCTCCAAGCATGAACCCTTTATGATGACCCTAATTAATAAATCAAACATTTATAAACTTCAGAGCTGAGTCAGCTTTCACGCTTTTGTTATCTTCGCTCTTTATTATTATTATTTCACTGTCGTTTGGCGTCTTTCTACTTCTGTACTATTTGTCGCAGAAACTTTTTACCATTGTCAAAATGTCTTCTCCAGGAGATCTGTGCTATTACTTTTCTTTATTCTAACATGTGTCAGTGATATCTAAATTCTGGAGCCGTGGCCTAAAGCACACTACTCATCAGTGCTACAATCGATTTAAACCAAATTTATTAATGTTGTATATGCAGCCACATTGCACAAGTGTGTAACATTTCTTATAAGTATACCCTTAGGGACGCCATAGTTACAATAAAACATGATATTTTCACAATTCTGTTTGCTTTAATAAAATGTACCTTGTTAAACAAGTCAACGAGCATGTGCATGATATACTTAAGCATGGCACCAATAGCTCTACCTTGTGGCCACTAGCAAAACACCACCAACAAGTACATATTAATTGGCGTATCTATAGTAACCAAATTCAGCAAGGTTGTCCAGATGGCGATGCTGCTGCAGCTGTAGCTAAGCTAAAATTACCATTAATGAATTATGGTTATTATAAAGTGTTACCCTCCAATCTTATGGGAATGCATTCCACCTGATTTTGAGTCTGATTATAGAAATATATCAGTTAAAAAAAAGTGTAATGATCATTGTAGCAGTGATCACTGGATTTCATTCAATGTCTTTGTCTGTTTGTGAGGGTTTGAAAAATCATCTTGTGTCCTCAGGAAATCACCATCCTCATCTTCCTCATCCTCATGATGCCGTCCATCAGTGTGACTCAGGTGTTCTTGTTGTTGGCCCTCCTCCATCTCACCACATCACTTCCTGTCAGGTAAAGCACTCAGTGAAAAGAATTCAGGAAATGTTTTATCATTTCGTCAGATTTCTTCTGCGTATGTTCTCAAATACACTTTTCAATCTCCTCCGGATAAAAAGAGTTTTATTTGTTCTTTGTATTTATATAAATGTTGTGTGTCGTCCTGTCGTGTGACCTCAGGGATGAAGATGAGGTGGAGGGTTTCCTGACTCAGATCAGACACCTGAACGTACCGTGGTCTCTGTCGGGGATGAACTCTGAAGACGCTCTGCTCGAGGCCGGACTCAGGTGAGTTTACACTAAAAGACGCAACAAAAACACACAACACCTTTACACTTTTTGGTGAAGGAGATGAATCCTGGGGAGCTTGTAACTCCTATAGGTTCAATTTTTGCAGAGTCGAGGTTTAAACTGCCCCTAAAATCATCTGTTATTACTTTATTTTAGTAAAGTAGCTTCATAGAATAGTAATTACTTCCTGTTTTAGTTCACTCTTACGCCTGTCAGTGTAATTTTTGGCAGAATTATTCATTAGCAGCTATTGTCATTATAAAAACAACAAAAACACAGAAGCATCTAAATTGTGAGGGTGCATCAGAGACCAAATGTTTGATCCTTATGTATGTGTAACCTTATTAATGTGACTGTTGATGTGACTGTGTTTCAGGCAGCTTCTGTCTGCAGGTCTGGACCGCAGGAGGCAGCTGGGAGACATCGAGTTCTCCAACAGATACGCAGAGTTCCTGAGATCTAAAGCCAAACACAGCTCCATCTGCGCCTTCCTGCGCCGCATGCAGGGCGCCAAGAAGAGGTGCGAGACCTCACGTCTCAGACACGTCACACACAACAGCGATACACATTATAACAACATTATAAAACTGTGATACATGTGAAAGCAACTGGGATAAAACATACAAATACACTCAACACACTCAACTAAGGTTTCAGTTTCATTCGTTCAGTAAAACTGTAAACAGAGTCTTCAGACTTCCAAGCTGCCTAGTGCCAAACTCCAGAGGAGAAGATATGAGTTGATAAAAAAATATTGATGTGTTCATCCAGGTCTCTTTCAGTTATTACCCCATGGTAATTGCCCACAGCCCACACTGTCATTTTGCTTTTTTAAAAATCACGACTTATCACTCAGTCGGATGACGGATGTTACAATTACAAACTGCAGCAGGCATCTACTCTGTGCAGCAGCGGGGCCTGCAGCAGAGTAGGAGCAGGAGTCACATTTCACTTGTCTTTAGCAGTAAATTAGCATAGCGCTCTACAGATAGTGAGCTTCTTTTCTTGTAAAAAGCTGGTGTCATCACAAGCTTATTAGTCAGTAGGAACATTTTGTCATCGTTGGCTTTGTTATCATGCCGTGCAAAAAATTCACTTCATGTTAGGTTTGAACACACCATTACTGTTTAACAGTTTGTAAGTTATCATAAGAAGAGAAATGATAAAAAACTTTGTTATAACTGAGAAAAATCAGTTGTCAAAACGGGAATATGAGTAAAGATGACAGTCCGTCTGTCCTCTGCAGCAGTGTTTAACAGTCACTGTGTTTGTGTCCACAGCACGGTGGGAGGAGACACGGAGAGGGTGAACCTGCTGCTGAGACAGTACATGTGTCCGTCCGTCTACAACAACTGGCCGACCGACCTGTAGTGGACACTCAGCAGAGACGGAGGGAGATTAAAGCTGATGTTAGAGGGACAAACATGTTACTGATGATCTGAATAAATTATCATATTTAATGTGGAAACACCTTTGTTATTAAAATATGTTTTAAGAAGTACTTTTGTTGTTAAGTGTGTTTGATGACTGTGTGGAGAATTTCAGATTTACTCTCACCGTTCATACACTACAGCCAGGTTGCTGAGCAGATATAAACAAGCACTGTAGTAAAAAGTTATACTGAGTTATTGATCTCAGTGACCTTGATATGTTATGTAGAACTCGAGTATTTCTATTTTCTGCTACTTTATATCTCTACTCCCCTACATTTTGAATATTGTACTTTTTGCCCCACTACATTTATTTGATAACTGAAGTTACTAGTTACTTTGCAGATCCAAAGTAACACACTTTTAAATTAATTCATTTTATTGGCAATCTGATAAAAAAATTCTGATATTTTGAAAAATGATATCAGATCCAACAGTATATACATACATGTCAATATATGTATATTTTACTAGTGCATTTAAAATTTTAAGACTCTTATTTTATTACTATTTGTAAGGATGACTTTCACTTTTGCCAACATTTTAACGTCATATTTTTACTTCTACTCAAGTATGACTCTCGGCTACTTTTTACAACACTGTTTCTACATAATAGACACCCAACAGTAATTTTTGTAACCAGATATAAATACTATCTGGTTCATCCTAACGTGCTGTCCAGTGTCGCCTTTTATTACTCGTAATGTCATTTTTACCACAAGCTGAAAAACAAAGTCTGTTTGTGGCAGTCGACTGGATATATACAGTGTTTTAGTGTTAATACCAGAGGTGGCAAAAGTCCGCACTTCTTTACTCCACTAGAAGTTCAGATACTTTGGTTCTGAGACTCTGGTAAAAGTAGAAGTACTGAGTCAACTTCTTCACTCAAGTAAAAGTAATAAAATACAGGCTCTGACATGTACTTAAAGTATCAAAGTAAAAAGTATCCCTCTGAAGGACATTTCTACTGGCCATTACTGTGCAAAGCTAAAACAGCTGGGGAAAAAAACACAAAATGGCTCCATACAGCTCGTCTGGCATAATCCAAGTCCCCGGAAGCCCTGAGATCCCAAATTGGTTTGAAAAGACATTAATACGCCATCTGAAGTGGGTGCACAAGCTCAACCGCACGTCGAGGGTCTAATGAATATCTTTTTAAATCAATTTGCTGAGCTTCTGGAGACTTGGATTACTATGGAGCCATTTAATGTTCTTGTTTTTTTACATTTCATAACAAGTCTCCAGCTACTTTAGTAGAATGAAACTACAGAAAGAAACTTCACCTGACTTTCCATCAGTATGGGGGTGAGTAGTTGAGACTGAATTTTCATTTTTTGGGTGAACTTTTTCTTTAATCTTGAGTTAATTGTGAGGTTTTTTTTAAGTTCAAGAGAATGTTTTAACAGAAACTCAGACGTTTCCTTTGATGGACAAATTACTTGCCTGACCATTCCCTAAACATTAGTCCTAAATTGGTTTTTGCATCTCATTCCCAACTCTTCAAACAGCCTACTGACACTTTGGGATGGCAGCTGTCTCGACGAGTTGGGAATGAGGCTCAAAAAACAATTTTCTTACAAATTGGACTTTTATTAAAGAATCAGAACATTTCTGAGTGGCTGATAAGCTCTCAGAGAACAGAGAGTGTAACCACACAAAGGGGTTTGAATGGAACAAGTCGACATTTTGGATTTAGAGAGCTTAAGTCACGTCCCCTCCGGTGGACCTCATGGGACCTTATCTCAGAAAAAAATCTGTATGGTAGTGAACGAAGAGAGACAAATAATGTTTTGATCCAGTTTGAATCACACGTATGATGTTTGTCAATTTAAAATATAATTTTTCTACTTGAGAAAGTCTCAGTTTGTCATAAAACTAATGAAATATCAGACTGAAAATACGTAATCATTAAGACTACACAGCCAGCAGTCACATTAGTGATGTCGTTATCACCAAATCCTGTAACTTAAACATTGTAGAGCTGCTCCTGTATATTAGCAGCTCACAAGACTGACCAACTCTCCTTTAACATAACTGCAGTTGTCCATGTGACCAGATTTATTGTGATTTTCACCTTTTTTAGTACCTTTTCTGTGCCGAGTTGGCGGCCATGTTGGTGTTTGTGTCGTTATTGAACGAGACGATGTAGTTCACTGAGACTTTTCTGGCTTGGAAAATGATCTTTTAAATTGACAAACATCATATGGCATAATTCAAACTGGGTTGTATAATTATTTCTCTCTATCCATTCACTACCATACAAAGTTTTTCAGAAATAAGGGCCCATGGGGTCCATTGGAAGGGTTGTGACTTCAGCAGTAGCAGGCAGTTGGGTTATAAGCGTTCTGGATATAAAACTGATACAAATTTAACCTTCCACATTCAATATATTTATGGTGTCTATCTGTTCTCTTCTCTGTAGTTATGTGTTGTTATGTATGTTTGTTGTCAACCATAAACAGAAACCAGGAAACACAAACTCTTGATAAGAGGAAGGGTGAGAGGCTGATCATAAAGGACATACTTGATAGAAAGTTGATAGAAAACTTAAATGATGCGATCATTAATTTATGAACTTCTGCAAATATGTGACCATGATGTGTCTCATGTCAAACCAATAAAGAAAGAGTTAGTTACAATTAGTTTGAAAAAAAAGATCATATATGACTTCTCAGCAAACAGACGCGTGGTATGTTTTTATGACGGGGAAAAGTCCACTGCAGCCATAAAGCCGAGCAGATAAGCAGAAAACAGACAGACGAGGATCAGTTCAGACGGAGACATGGAGGGGATTCATGCACACTTCACTGTGAGGACGTCCTTCAGCTTTCTGCTTCTGATTCTGCTTCAAACGTCCACTGAGGCCCAGAGTGAGTACTAAAATTAGCTTCACGGTTCACCTGAGGCTTGTTCGTTTTTACCTGACTGATGGTGTCACCTTACACAAATAATGGGCTCATTAGCCGTGTGCTGACTGGTACTAAAAGACCATTTCTAACTACACACAGTGCGAGAATTAAGAAAAATGTCATACAAGTGGAATAAAACCAGAGGAAGAAGTAGTTTGACATGTACAAACAGCACAGTGCCAGAGAGGCGAAGGGTGGAGACATTTACAATCACTGCTGTCATTAGGTTTAGCAATCCAAGCTAAGATTATCCGTCAGTTGATCTATGGGTCACTGTGTTTATTACAAAATTCTCAAAAGGTGGAAGGCAGGCAGCAGCTTGTTTATAGCTACTGAATCTAAATCTGATGATAAGTTACAAGGTACAACTGGATTAGCTACCTAGCAAGAATAACCCAAGCTTTCCAAAATGTTGTATTTGCTGGAGTTGACAGTTAAAGAGAGTGACTTACAGTAATGTAGTTTTGAACGTCTCCTCCCTTTCTCCTCTTGCACATCAAACAGTTTGGGTTGCTGCAGTTGCCCCTGATGGAGGAGACGGACAGTGGTGGTATTTGAGCTTTATTGTTTGAAGTGTATGAATTAAAGCAACATTATGCAACTTTTTAACCTTAAAATAACAGCTTCAAAATCATGTTGATGGTACAGTGTCTTGTAACAGGGTGAATGGTGTCTCCATCTCAGCCACTCTGCCCCCCATCACTTGTTTCTGCACTATGTAACTTCAGTGAGAGGGTGTTGCACTCAGAATCTGTGGATTTTTCTTTTCAATAGTTAATAAAGATAAAATTAATGATTTGAGTGTGTTTAATATGGATGAATACATCGACATAATCTAAATCCTGCTCCAGTTTCATTCATGTTTTCACATATCCATAGAGCACTGAAGTCACGCTCTTTCCGGTGGGACTTTATTTTCGGAATACTTTGTATGATAGTGAACGGAGAGAGAACTTTTTTTTTCAATTTGTCATGCATCACACATATGATGTTTGTCAATTTAAAAGATAATTTTCCAAGTCAATTTAACATAACTCTAGTTTGTCTCAGAGCACACTGGGTCTGTACTACTAAAACAATAGATCCTTTGGACACACGGAGATGAAACAGATACACGTTTGCTCATCTGACTTCGGAGAGGAAAGAGAACACACAGAAAGGTTGGCATTGTGTCTAATTTTGACATCTGCATTTTTCCTCTCTCCGAACAGTCTGTCAAGCTCCTCGTCGTGTTCAGTTTGACGAAAACAATGAGATCGGTGCTGTTGTTGTGGTAATTACCATCCAACCAGGGGTGACCCTCCAATTCAATCCTCCAGACGTCCCTAACAACCCATTTAAACTGGAAGGACCTAGCCTGATAGCTGCAGAGGTGTTGGACTATGAGGTACTGCCTGTCATGTCTAATAGCACCAACCAGATCCAAACCCATCTCATCTAAGATACTGGTCTGTGAAATCAACTGACTGTTGAGCTTGATTTTCTTTTCTTTTTTTGGTTTTCAGGCTCAAACCACTTATGAAGTCAAGATCACCTGCAGTTTACCAGGAGAGAGTGATGTAACTATGTCTTCATACACTAAACCTCTCATTCTGTACTAACTTTAAATTTTTCCCTTCATGGTGTATTCAAACTTTTTAAATAACAAATAACACATTTTTTGTTAAGGCAGAATGTAGACAGATTAACTGGATCCATGAGTGTGATGATGTCATATGATACCACTCAATATAAATGAGGGAGAAAGAAAGAAGAAGACAAACTGAGGGGTCCTAGTTCCCTGAAGCCTCTTGAAAAGCTTGACGAGGATTCCCAGGTTCCTGGGGAGATCGTTAAGGTTCTTGAAGAGGTTATCGAGACTTCAGGGGGCTGTTCAGGTTCTCAAAGAGGTTAAAGGAACTTAAGGAGGCTGTAAAGGTAGTTTCAAGATATTTTAGGAACTTCAAGAGGCTGTCCGGGTTCTTGAAGAGGTTATAGGGACTTCAGGAGTCTGTACAACCTCATATAATACGTTACCTTTTCGCAGAGTCAGGCTCTACATGCAGCTTAAAGATGGATGTCAGAATTCTGTGTATTTATGTCACATTCTTATTGTTATTTGATCACATATTAATTACAAGTTGTAGTAAAGATGTAATCAGTAATAAATAAGAATATAAATAGCAATGGTAAAAAAAAGTATTTTAAACAATGATTGTCTCTGTTTCCAGTTCCCCCTCGACTTTCTTGTGTCTCTGAACAATGTGAACGATCACCCACCAATCTTTGCAGAGAACCAATACCATATCAATGTCAATGAGGTAAAAGTCTAAAGAAATACATTCAACTTAACAGGAGTTATTGTTTGTGTTTTTCGTTTATTTGTTCCCTTACAGAGGCTTTTTTTTTCATTGGATAATTGTTGTTTTAATAGATTCAAATTCTTGAAGAGCTAACATCCTTGTCTCCTTAAGCTTATCTAGATCTGGATATGGCTTCTGTAGATAATTACACTATACGACCAATATCATGTGAACACAACTAACGTTTGTTTTTTAATGTGGTCTGAAACTTCGTTTCACAGTTTTTGTTTAAATGAAAGAAAATGTAGTGCTTCCATCTTTGTGTCAACAGTTCATTTGTGTTTGGCCCTCTCCTGTTTCAACAACACAATGCTCCACCCCATCCAACACCTTTGGGGTGAACAGAAATGTGTGCTAATTGTGTGATTGCGAAATGGCCATGAATAATTCATTGAAATGTTGAAAACTGTACCATTTTGTCCCAGATGTCTCCGGTGGGCACAAGCGTGGCCCGCATCGCTGCCACAGATAAAGACAGCCCCGACCTCTACTACACACTGACGTCTGAATCTGTAAGACCTCATCATTATTTTTCCTTTGTCATAATTTAGATAAATCCTCTTGTTGTTTGTCTTCTGGTCAGGTGACATTTCATTTAATCTCCAATACAGTTTGTGCCGAATCCCTTTAAACTACGGTCAACTAACAATCCAGATATCCTTGTTGAGACGCCTCTCGAGTACGACAAAGTCAAAACTGTCGAACTGTTGTTGACTGTTCAGGTGAGTGTTACTCGCTGCAAACGATGATTTTGTTGTTCCAACTCAGGAATAATGTTTTAATAACGTTTCTGTACAAAGATGTTCAGCAGGTTATTTAAATAACTTGATGACGTCTTTTTACCAAAACATTATTAAAATGTTATTTCTGATTGACGGTAGGTTTGTTGTTCTGGATTTTGTTGATCATTGGTCTTCTACCTACATGTCAATCCACAAGGGTGCAAAAGTCAGTCTCTGTTACTTTCAGTTGGCTATCTTTTGTGCTGCTGTCTGACGGAAAAGGTCAATTTCAGGATTAATGTCAGCAGTCAACCATCAAAATGTTCCCAAAATTTAGATGAACATTGTGTGTGTGAAGAAGAGGCTGAGAAAGAAAGCTGTAACCATGGTAACCAAGATGACAACAACTGTAGTAGCTTCAAATTGTTTAGACGACAAAGATTCAAAATGCAACTAAAATGTAAGTGACGGAAATGTAGACTAAAACCATTTTAGTTTAAGTAGACTAAAACTGACAAAACTTGTACTGAAACGAAAACACACTTTCATCAAAAGAATAAACTAGAAACTCTTGAACTGCCTCTTCCTTACTACTGAGAACACACGTGTGGGTGTAGACCTTTAAATGTAAAGAAGAGCCTTTTTGTTACTACAGATCAGGTCTCCAAACAGCTGAGCCTTGTCAGACTAGTTTCAGTCCAATTTCTCAGACCTCTACTGACTATCATATTGTAAGTTCTACTGAGAAAATAAGGTTCGGTTTTCCATTTTTTCTTTTCAGGACACAGCAACTGGAGCAGGCGGTCCTTCATTCAATGCCTCCACCACCATCGTGATGACCATCGTAGACGTGGACAACAGACCACCATGGTTCCAGCCCTGCGTGGAGTTTGAGAATGGGGGGGCTTTGATCTGCCAGAGCTCCGGGTACACCGGCACGGTCAATTTAAACGAACAAGAGGTGCGACACTTCAATTGTGTCAACACTTAATCTGGAGAGGTGATACTGAACCACCAGGTGACAAATGCTGATTGAGGGAAGCGATGTGATTTTGCCTGAACTGAAGCACTTTGAGGCCAATGAGCAGCCAATCAGTGCCGGATATACCTGAGATAAACTAGTAGGACCGCCGTAGGACCGACTATGTCTAAAGTCAAAGGATGCAATGGCCCTATGCCGTTTCACCACCAGCACTTTTGACAGCGGCAAATCAAACCAAGCCACACCGAGTAGGGCCAAGCTGGGCCCATCCCGCCTCCAAGCGGTGACGTCAACTGCTGCCAATGCGTAACAAGCACCCGCTCTTTTAGGACTCGTGCTTAGTTACTGCTGGTGAAAACGCAACGTTTCCTGTAATGCTGCTTCATATTAAACGCTTTTAAATGACTAAATAACAGAAGGCTTTTACTGTGAAGAAGTTTTAGGAAATTAAACGTGTTTGCAACTGAATTAGCGGAGTCACATTGTTAGTGGCGATTCTTCGATAGTGCTGCATGGATCGAGACAAGCGCGTCAATGGTTTAAGACACACCTTAAAGCAGGTAGCCCAGTTGTGGTGGAAATGCAAATACCTGCCGTGCCGAGTCAAACCGAGTAGAGCCAGGCCGGCAGATGTAATCGAAAAATGGCCCTAGTTGTTGTGGTGTTATGGTATCCATGATTTTATCCACTAAGTGCGGCTTCTCCTTATTTTTCACCTCCGCATCTTTGCCATTGGCATTTGCAACCTTTCGTCAGACATATGCTTGATTAGAAGTGGCTATATCAGCGAGAATGGTGTCAGTGTTTTTATATCTGCAGTCCAGAGTCTGCAGACTAATTCCCTTTTTGAATAACAAATACAGACTGCTGTCACCTGGTGGTATGGAGAGATATTTCCTCTCACGCTGTTGGCCGTCAGCTGTAGTCTTTGCAGTGTGTTCAAGGGCAGCTTTTTTGGCCAAGACACAGGCGACATGAGGCAATGCAACAGTCAGCCTTTGTTGTAACCAGCACTAGTTGATGTGTCTGGGCCAAAGAGTTTCTATCTGTTGTAAATATCCAAGAAGGAGGCGTGATTGGCCTGTCATCACAGCCTCCTCCTGGCTTCATCCCCCTGATCTCGGTGTCTTTTGCGTTACCGCGATGGCTCACTGGGATAACCACACACACTTTCAGTCTCTCTTTAAAGACGTTAATGATGTTGCACTGTGTTGAACATACAGAATGATTCAGTCGTGTTAGAAAACCACTTTGTCTAAAGCAGGCTGGACTTGGTGTTTTCTCCTCTGCAGACCGGAATACTACCGCTGAAACCAGGACCGCTTTATGCCATCGATGGAGACAATGGAATAAACGAGGGGATAATGTACTCATTCCTAGATGGTAAGCAACCCAGACTCTAATAAACAACAGTGGTTTGTTTTTCAGTCTGACGTCTACATCTGCAGACATGAGTTGTTGATTATTTGCAGGTGGAAAGAGCTCAGTTTGTCTGTGTTTCAGGAGATGCTGGCGGGCTGTTTCAGATCAACTCTGACTCGGGGAACATCACCATGCTGAAGCCGGCCGACTTGTTGGGGACGATCAGTCTGACAGTGCTGGTAAAGACAACACATTCAACTCCTTTTATCCAATTCATTCAAATCATGGCCCCTTGTGTCTCTGTTAATACTTGATCTGTGTTGTTGTTGAATGCTGCAAAAAAACAGTAGCCCAGTTTTAACTTAGAGCATCTTTTCTATCACTGAGGGCTGTAAAGGTCATGTCCTCATTCATTTTTCTGGAAATTTGGAGGGTTTTTAATGACATTAAAGGCAATTTACATCATTTTTAAACTAAATCTCTGAAGTCAAACTGAAATTAAATATGTTTTGTCTGCTCTGTAAATCCCATCCTGTGTTCTCATTGTGGAAAAAAAATCTGAAACCAAAAGGGAGAAATGTATATTTTTCAAACACAGACAGGCCCCTTCAGCCGGTTGAGACAAAAGGAGCATTTCCAATATTTCACCAAAGGCCTTTTTTTCTTACTTTTGATAATGAAGAAAAAAACTGCAACTAAGAATTAATTTAATCATCTCTGGTTATTTTCTCAACTAATTGATTAATCGTACGGTCCATAAAATGCCTTCAGATGACCAAACATATTCAGGTTGACATTACAGAAGACTAAGAAAACCAGCATATTTTAATTCATAAGGCTCGTATCAGTGACCTTTGGGCATTTTAACTTCAAAATGGTTTCCCATTTATTTTGTGATGGTTGACAGATGGTTTAACAGGCCAACGGTTTCAGCTCAACTAACAATACATTTAAAAAAATAAAATAAAAACCATGTTTACATTATTTTTGACTACAAAAAGGGACGACTAAATGTGATTTCAATTGGACTTGAAAATAGAGAAGCCCTGAAGGGCAAGTGAGAATTATATTTTCTGGTGATCCATTTTCTAAGTTCTAAAAATTCACCAAACCTCTCAAAGACTCTCTGTGGACAGACAGTCTGTGTCTGTGTCAGCTTCTGTGTTTAATTCTACCATCAGGTATGTTTTTCTCTCCCAGGCTGCTCAGAAGACACACAGTTTTCAGTTTGCCACCACCACCGTCTCAATCAATGTTCAGGTGAAGAGTCTCCACCCTCCAAAGTTTCCGAGCTCAGAGTATAAAGCTGTTGTCACTGGAGTCGGCACCATGGCGGTGGACCTGAACAACAAGGACGTGCCACTGCGGATCCTTGCCACGGATGATGACTACGCTGCCACTGGGGTAAAACACTGATTCTAGACTATATATACTGTGTATGTGAAAGTTTGTTTCTGTCCAGCTGTTTTAATGCACATCTGCATAAAAAAACTGAGTACCACAACATGTACCACTGCTAGCGGTCAGTCGTACAGGTAGCTCTCAAGTCGTTGCTGGGGATAGCGACTCAGATTGGGGACGGTATTATTTAATTAAGCCTCAGCCTTACATAAGGAGGAGGCCAAAATCTGAATGGCTGACCTAGGCAGCCCAGAAAAAACAGCCTGGGATGTCTTATTTTACAGTTTGTGCCTTGGTAGTCACTCCAGATACCCACATGTGTGTGCCCTATCACCGAAAAAGTGAGTTTTTCTTAACATGTCTCCTTTAAACTTTGTTTAGTCTATCAAATAAGTTTGGCTGACCTGGGGGTTATGTCCAGTGGCCATGATGTTTTAGCTTTTTATTTTGGCTCTGAACACATTTGGTAATATTTAGCTTTTATGGTTTAAAAATGCACATGCATGCAAATATCTTTTATAATGGCAGTAAATTTGAGATGTGGGTGGTTATTCAGAGGTCTGGCATCAGACTACTTTGCATTATACAATGTTTTTGGTAAGCCAGCTGAAATACACAGATGGATGACACATCTCCACTTCCTCTCACTGTTAAAAATTAAGCCAAAATATCCCAGATCCAAGCGCTGCCATCTTGTGCTGGTGATGTCATTTGAAGCCAGAGCCTGTGCAGTAGTGATTGGCAAACCCAAGGCTGGTTCTGGGCTGGTGCTCATGCTGGTTTAGACTTGGTTCTTCCTGGCTTTGCATGCCTACATTGGCATCCAAACATGACTGGTCCTCAGACCACTGATTTGGCGTCCAATCTTTTGTTTATTCTCCTTTGTATAAGTCAGAACATGCTACACTAGCAATTGTTTTCAAAAATGGCTGTAGCGGTAACCTTGACCTGACATAAGCAGTTCTTTGTTTTCGACCAGCAAAGTGTTGATGGTGCTCTGGAACCAGTTTTCCTGGCTGAGAGGCAGTTCTTTGGCTATTGAAACACAAAGAACTGGTTCCAGAGTAGGCACTGGCTCCGGACCAGCCCCTGAACCGCCTTGGTCGAAAAGGGGTAATGATGTCACATTTATATAGCATCAAATAACTAACTGAAACCAAACTTATCATAAATATTATAATAAACATACATCCATGAACTGCCTAAAATACCAGAAACCATCTTCATGTGTACTTTGGGGTTTTAGTCTGGCCCAAGCAGCCAGTCACCAGGAGATGTGTTGGCTTCAGTTCGTGTCATCCATATACGATGCAGTGGTAACTTAAGGTGGTGGGCTACCGCTTTGCTGAATTTTCATCCTATCGTTTTTGTGTGTTTGATGACTGACAAAGTAATTTTCTGTCTACTTGACGTTCTGCACTAACCTTTTCATTTCTGTTCAAACAGGGTTTAAATCCCCACATCACTTACCAAGTTACAGGTAGCAGTGATTTCTCCATCGTTGATGGCTATTTATTCATGACCACGGATCTCCCAGAGGAAACATTATCTCTACAAGTGAGCTTACAAATTTAGTAAAACTTAAAATGACTATTTGAAAGATAATTTTCTTATTAAAGACTCAACTTTCTCTTTGCACTTTCAGGTGGTGGCAACGGACACAACTAACGACCAAACAGCTACAGCTCAGTTGTCAGTGCAGGTGACAGCAGGTAGGAAAAAAACCTTAATTGATGGCTTGACTAATGATTGAAAGGTCAACAACAGACTTTTCTCAAAAATCTAGCTAGTGACCCCTCCAGACCAAAAGATCCTTTCCTTTTGGTTTTACTCAATTTAAGGTTCACAGCTGGACAGGTTCCAGCACAAAACGTCTCCAGGAACGTTTTTATGAATTCAAGAAGAAATTACCTACAGTTTAACCAGAGGAACAGGGTGTGAATTCATTACCTGGGTAGTCTCGTTCAAACTGACAGACTGAGACGGACTCTGCCCTGGCAACTGCATTTAGTCGTGTTTAAATTGTGTCACATATCGACTACTGCACAGTCCTGTGGTTGGTCTCCTCTGATGTCACCAAAAGAAACAAGTTCGTTTGGACGTGAGCAAAGTATTTAATTGTAACAGTGTATGATTCCACTTCCTGAACGTGTGCAGACAGGACAAGGAAGTAGAAAAACTAAAGGGAACTCATTTATCAGACCCCTGTTTGCTCAGTTTTGAGTGCCGAGGTTTCCACATAAAGCATGTTATCTATCAATTTCACTACTGAACATGTGTATGCAGAAACCCCTCGAGGTAGAAGAGGAGAATTACTACAACCAAGCACATAAAAAGCTCTCTGGATCCACAAGGACGACTAGCTGAGAAAGACTGCCTTGTCCTGTGGCCCTTTTTTGTGGGTTGTGTCCATAGATTTTAAACAGAAGTAGATAGTGAA
The DNA here is from genome assembly GCF_040436345.1 of Pagrus major. Lineage (NCBI taxonomy): Eukaryota > Metazoa > Chordata > Actinopteri > Spariformes > Sparidae > Pagrus > Pagrus major. Next base: position 22,391,685 of record NC_133222.1, on the reverse strand, counting down.
CCCAAAGATGGCGCCCAGTCAGTCCAATAAAAATTGCTCGACTGGCTCACACACAAACACAAAAAAATTCTTGCCCTCACGGTTTACTTCCTGGTTATTCGGCCCACTGAATATGCACAGTAGAGTTCAGAGACTACTACTAGATTTTACATTGTGATGTCGTCACAGATTTTAAAATCACTTTTCTCGCCTCAAAGAAAGTTTTATGAATATTAAACTTCCATGGATCAAAAACTCATAAAAGAAAGAGTCATAATTGACTCGTAATTGATTGCAGTTAAAGGTGTCCCGTCAACGGTTTACAGACATTTCTTCTATAATGGTGGTTTATGGATAAAAAAATGATTTTGGGCTGCAGGAGAATTTCTCACTGCAATACCCTCCCTGAGTGGCCACTGGGCAAAATAGGAAGCAGGGCTGAGCGGCGCTCGAGTATTTGGGTCTATAATGCATTCATGGCTACACCACTACCTGTATGAGTAGCGTATGGGCGAGTGCGTCCACCATCTCAGACTGCTACATACAAACCATGGATATAATAAGAGAAATTTGGATACAGCATCAGGAATAGAGGCCTGTTCACTATGAAAGCTGCTCAGTGATGCATGAAGCCAAAAACGTTTGACTTCCTCCATGTAAAATTACCTGGTTTCCACATTGTGCCCGTAGTGTGCACGCACTAGAGACTTCCGGTTTAGCCTTCCACGAATCTGAATGGGAATAAAATAATTGAACATGTTGACAGAGTCATATGACATTCAAAAAAGTATTTCCCATTTTGCTTCTTTCATGCTTCTTTCACATTGTAAGCCTATGGGAAAAAGTATTTTTTGGGTGTGCATCACGTGACGTTGTATTACACGGTTTGGCCACTAATGCTGTGCTCTTCCTGGGAGCTTGATGGCAACACCACGTGGACAAACCACTTGCAGAACTATAATGAAACTACAAATTTGTTAAGTAAGTTTATGATTATAATTACATTTGCTAATGATTACTTTGGACAGCGGTGCATGGTTTCCTGTTGTAGCGTAGCATATTTTTGTCCATGTCCATATTGCTGTTATTATTTCTGTCCAATAATTTGGAGAAATTTTACTTTTATGCTTTGGCAATATTGTTTTCCATGTCAGTAAAGCCCCTTTGAATTGAATTGAACTGAAAAATATGCTAAGACAGGCAACTACACACCGTCGTCTGGGATAAATATGAGCAAATCATAAACTAACTCAACAAACTAACAGTTTTACTGCTGTTCTGAGTATGCTTTGTCCAAGTGGCGTCGCTGCAACTAAATCTTGGATGCACTACTCAGATCTGCCAGTGACAGGCTGCAGTCATTTTTTGGTATCCATATCCTTTCTTCTTTGTGACTGTAAAATAAATAATGGTAAAAATCCACCTTGCGTCCAGTTTGAAAATAGGGCCATGAAAGTGTGCTCTCCTCCCAGGTCTCACCACCACCAGTTTGCCTCAGACCACAGACAGTGTGGCCACGACGTCCGTAGACGAATCCACCACCAACGGCAAGACCACCAACCCAACCACAGTTTCAACCACAGTTTCAACCACAGGAACCAGTGGCAGCACAGCTCCCCCAGGTGGTTTCCTTTTGGTAGACTAAGTTATATAAAATATGTTCTCGTTCATGAAATTAATCTAAGGTGAGAGCCACCCTCACCTGGTTAACAAAGACACCACTTATTAATAAGAAAAGCTTTTGTACTTTGACCAGAAAAGGTGACATGTTGTTGACATTCAAAGCAACCAACCACAGAGTCTCTGCTTTGTCGTGCAGTGACAGCAGTCAGGTCTAAAAAGGTGCTACCAGACTTAAACAGACTTACCTGAAACTCGAACTTGAGCTCGATGCTGAGCAAACTACCTCAAAAAACAAAAGTTCGGCTGAAAAACCTCTGCTGACAAAATAGCGACTCACTATGTAAGATCTCAACTTTGCACGCCCTGAAGAAGAGATGATTATAATGATTTAAATTTCTAATAACATACTGTCAAACAATGCCGTGGCATCGCTTGCACATATTCCGTTTTCTTCACTTGAAAAGACAATACACTTAAAAGTTTAATGATGAAGTAATTCTTCAAGATCTAATTGTTGTAGACCATAAGCTTTGACATTTGCTACTATATTAGCTTCAGTTTTAGACTATTTAGCAGTTGAACTGTTAGTTTAATTGTATTTTTCTTTTATAGACTACACTGTTAGCTTTGACTTAAGCTAGCTAATATTTAATCTTAAACCTAGCTATGAGATTTGCTTGGATTTTGTTGAGATGAACTTTCAGTTTCAATTCTGATTAGCAACTAGAAGATTCTGAGTTGTGTGTTAGCTTCTTATATGTGACCTTTGTTCTTGCAGTGATCGTACCATCAGGTGGATATGGGCTGGTGGAAATGGCAGCAGTCGGTGCAACCCTGGGTGTCCTGCTGTTCATTTGTCTGGTGGTCATTGGGGTGCTTGTCTTCCGTATTCATAGGGAGAAAGCAGATTGGAGAAAAATCTACGAAGCCAGCATGTTCCAAAGCTCTGTAAGTTAAAAGTTCAAGAGGTTGTTAAAGTGTTTGGAGTAATGGCTAGGACAGGGAATAGAGAATTTTTCTACCCACCCAGACTCATTTCTGCTCCTGCTTATCGCTAAAGTGGCACAGACGCTGAAATTTCATCACAGCTCTTTGAAATACAACGCTCCCTACGATGACCAGTCAGATTTCCATGAGAGTTGGCTCCCAGAATGCTGCTTTATCATCCCCCCTTTCCTTGAGGAAAAAAATTAATAGGATCCGTGTTCCCCAGAGGATGAACCTTTAAATTTAAATCCCTTTAGCTTTCACTGTGGCACATTTTTAGCTTCAGTGCTGGCAAGGCTGTAAGAATAACTTTGTAAATGATCTGTATGTTGACCATTTATTCTGCACCCTTAACCTCGAGTTGACATTGTTTTGTCAACATCAGTGTAGGTTTGACTTCGGTTAGCTGAAGTGTAACCTTTCATTTTAGTTATCTACCAGGTTGTTAACTTTGATTCGGTTTAGCTTTAAAACTTTTCAAGGACGAGAACTACCAGTTGGTTTTGCAAATCCCTAAACTTTGTCTCAAGGCTGGGAACTGTTAGCTTTGCCCAAGTAAGACTCCTAACTATAAGCTATAACTTGGGTTAGCTTCTAGACTGGTGACTTTAACTTTGATGAGCAACTAGACCTTTTGTCGACTCTGGTTGGCTTTGAGATTGGGAAGTTCTTCTTGGGTCCCCAGACTCTAGATTTGTGAGATCCCATGACCACGTGATCTTGCAAGTCCAGCGGCCTCACAAGGTAATAAGGTTGCAGGAACTCAGTTTGTTCTGGACAAAATTGTCCACCAAATAAATGTTATGCCTACACCTATGGGGAACTTTTTGTCCTCTGAATTTAGCCTTGAATGCAGTGACTCCTTTCAAGCAACAGAAGTACCTGTAAGCCTCTGGGAGCGGAGCTGAGTTATTCTAGCCGATAGTCCAGATTATCACTTGACACACACTGGCCCGAAAAGCATTTTCTCTTGCACGATCACTGGAAAAACAAGCAGCTGTAAAATGGTGAATACATTTTTTGACTACCACAACCCTCCCCCAGGAATGAGTCTTTATTATTAGAATTGATCTCTTTGGTCCAATAACATTTTGAAAGTCTAAAGGTCAAACAGGAAGCTACAATACTGCAATAAAGCTCTATTTTCTTCTCTCCCTGAATGTGTTGTCGTTCTGCAGCTGGGTAAAGGTTCAGTCGCTCAGAAGGAAGGTATCCAGTACACCAATGATGCCTTCCAGAACGATGAAGATGGAGACAGCACTGGCTCCAGCACTCCTAAGAGGGGAAGTGTAATGGTTGTTGAAGAGCCACGAAAAGCAACAGGGGTCCTTCCTGTCAATGAGGCCATTGTGAAGTCTTCATTGGCGCTGCATTCCCTCCTGCGTGACGACACCAGCGAGGCAGGGTCGGACAAGACCGACAGTGATAAGGAGGTGAAACCCATCCTGACCAAGGAAAGACGCATGGATGAGGGATACAAGTCAGTCTGGTTTAAGGAGGACATCGATCCCAATGCAAAGGAGGAGGTAGTCATTATTCCAGACAGCAGAGGGCACGACAGCGAAGATGAAGACGATGAGCAGCCATCCAGCAGCAGAGAAGAAGACGAAGATGACAACCTGTCGATAAAAACCCCAAGAGTCGTCTTTAATGAGACAGATCTGGACAGTGGACTCGGGGTGAAGATGGAGGATCCAGCAGAGAGCTCAGAGGATGACGACGTAGTGAACGTTGAACTTTGAGTGGAAGGATGACGACATGACGGGACAACACCCTAAAAATCCTTGTCATTCCTGCAACACTCAATGTTAGCAGTCTATTACAGATGACAAGTGGCACAGATCCATAAATGAACACACCTAATGGAAAGATTTTAATAAGTCGTTTATGAATGTATATGAATTTACAAGCCTCGCTCTGTGTGAAGGTTTAGATTTTGAGTAAATTTAACCTTTTACAACTTTAATTCTTTAATACTTGATACCTGATTTAAGATATTATGTCCATGTATCATGTACTGTAGCTGCTGCCGAGATCAGTGAGGTGTAAATGCAGGAAGAGAGTGCCACAAGAATAAGTCTTAAAACCTGGAAATAAGCATGTTTGCACTTCTGGTTCTCCCTCCTTCAAGTCAATTTGTTTTAATCTCAACAGGTTTAAATAATAAATAAGGTTTGTGGTTAACAAAGGATTAAGACATTTTAGATTTTGTATGAAATAAAATATGTCAGTAAAATACCAAACGTTTGAAATAAAAAAGCATACGTCTTTTAAAAAAGTGGTGTTCATTTGAGAAGATTATCTTGATTAGCAAAACCTGTGAGTATCATAAACTTCTGTTTGCCACAGAGCTTACTTTCCGCATTAATCCAAAATCCCGTTGATGAGAAAAATCTCATAGGCTGTGTTGAGGGAACCAGGGTGATGCCAGTTTCCACGTTAAGCTTGATTTATGCTTGTGCATTAAGCATAGCCTCTGCGTATGTGCTTGCCCTACGCCATAGCCTGATGTGCACCCCAGAAATGTAACAGCACACTGCAGCCATGCGAACCACAACTACTCATTTTGTCCGCTTGGTAGCATCGTTTTTCCGGCTTCCCCTCATGTGCTTAGCAGCGGTGGTTATACAGACGATTATGACCTGTAGTTTCCCCAGTAAACACACTGCTCTCTTTGGCTGTTGCGGTCCCTCCTGACTGGCCGGCTGCAGCTCTTCTTGAATTATACTGCCACCCAGAGCCGCTTTTCACTGCCGGATTGTCTCAGCGCTAGACAGAGCAGACAGGCTGGATGTCTGAAGGGCGGTCAGAGGCAAATGCCGCCTTGCCGAAAACTGAGTTGTTGCTCACTACTGCGCAGGCCACTTATGTAGGTTGCAGTATGGACCCCTAGTGGTCCTCGCTTGTATCAGAGGGGGTCCATGGAAGATTTTTAAAATAAATGTGTATGAATGGATTTATGCTCACTAAAATTAGACTCGTATTTTAAACCTACTTTTCATTATTAAATTACAAAATCTGTCAAGACAAGGCATAGTGGGGCCAAGCTTGATACACAATACACCAGATGTTTATAGAGAAAAAATAAAAATAATAGTTTTTTTGTATAAATCACTGTTTGTGCGGTTGTATTTTTGTGAGGTAAAAATGCCCTTTAAATATGTCAAGTTAGGGTTATTTGAGCATTGTGGGCAGAGTGACACAGGAATGCAGACTATTAAGGGAACTTTGGATCCTAGTACCATTTTGTAGTTTACCAATAAAATGTAATACAAGAGGTCTTTGTTTTTGTCCATGGCACACCAATAGGTTTCTGTTTTGCCTGTGCAATAAAAATTTGGGCACCTCTGTAGATATATTAAGGTAACAGCAGCAGGAATTTGCTCTCTCTCTCTTAAATAATGACAGTTCTGTCACTATCTTAGACTTTGTAGTAGAGCAACCAGTAACAATGGTTTTTAAATTGTATCAGGAAATGTCAGATGGAAAAACAGACTCAGTCACCATACTCACTGGTATTTGGGGTTTATTATTGTTCTTAATAACTGACACACCGAGAGAAACAGCAGCTGATAAGACGGCTGTTCCTGTCTGTGATCATAAAACCCTCCCTGCTGATACTGAAGACTGTAAAACATTATGACTGAAACAAACTCTGAACTTCCATTAAATAATTCACAGCAGTTCTCAGACATGTTTCAGTAGTTTCGTGTTGAACTGCAGAAAACTGATGTAAATAAGTCTGTTGAAGTTGTAATAAACCCTTAAACCTGGGAAATAAGGTGATTGTTGAAAGTCATCAACTTTCATTTAAACATTAAAGTAGGGATGTTAATAATTACTATGACAAATGTTTGACATCAAAGATATTACTGTTTGCATATGTGGTTCATACAGCAAATCTGTCTCCTTATTTAATAATAAGAATATGTTGGTGTTTGCACAACAGAGAACATAAGCCGTCCATCTGAAACTGCCAGAAAAATCAAACTTTCCAGTGGTGACACCAGCAGGCTGGAGCAGGTACTACACAGAAACAACCACAACAACAGGAGTATTAGTGTTTAACATTTGATTTTACTTAAATAAAAAATGTACATCACATTTAACAACAGAAATCCTTTCAATTAAAAAATTACACCAGTTTGTACAATGACACGATTTTATAAAACCATTAAATCTGAAAAGACTCAATACATGGACAGATATATTCGCAGCGCTAAAGAAACAGGACAGAAACAAACTTGAGAAACCACAAAAACAAACTGAGAAAGATTGAAGTCAAGCATGAAACAATAAGTCTGAATGAGGCAACGTGGCATTAACAACTGGCATCAAAATTGCAAAAACTTTTTTTTTACTAAGAAAAAAGATTTGGCAACAAAAGAGCTTTGTGAGGCCCGATCAGACTAGTGAGATGAATTAATCAAGACTTTGTATTTGAACAAACATTGATATAATGTGTTTGTAACTTAAGGAAAAAAATAAACTGCTTCCTTTATGCTCTATGTTTTAAGTGCAGGTAAGAAAAAAAATATTATTTTACATTTACTCACTTAAAGGATAGGCTCCTCCATTTTGGACAGATTGTTTTAGGTCAAATTAACGACATTTTTATTAAATTAAGTTAATTTGATGAAGTGATAAATGCTGGTGTGACAGTCTTTAGACTGACAGTTACAGACCAGTGGTGATCAGCAGGAACAGAAACACTATTTCAAAATCCACAGAGCTGCTACCAAACTGTTTTCAGGTTGCCAAAACCATTAAACTCATTTAGTGTCAAACTTAAAGAAAGTACAGATAAGTGTATCACCGTATCTTCAAAATTAAGTCCAAGCTCACGTGAATCAGACTGATAGCAATTTGAAAGCACTAATCGTTCATTTGAGAGCGACAATTAGTTGTTTGTGTGAACAAATTAGTTGGTTTTATTCTACGACACCCACAGGCTCTGTACAAAGTGCAAAAGAGAAGCTAAACTGAACAGAAGAAACAGCATTTCCTTTTGTTGTTGTTACTGTTTAGCTTTAGCCTCTTAGCTAGGGTTAGAAAATTGTTAAACAACAAAAGCTAAACAAATAAATGCCAGCATTTCAGCTTTTTACCCTTGTTGTTTGTAGGCTATGAAAGAAAGCTATATCTAAAAGATGATAGAGCTGTGATTTAAAAAAAACCTTTCATTTTAGGTCATTGTGTTGTTTTCTGTTGTTTAGCTTTAGCCTGAGCTGAAAAGAGCTGAAGTTAAACAAAAGATATACAAAATATGCCAGTTTTTCAGCTAATTTACCCTCATTGTCTGTAGTTTATGAATGAAAGCTAAACTTTAAAAAAAATCTTTCATTTTGTTGTTTTTAGTCGTCTAACTTTAGCTGACAACGTTCAGCTCGGAGGAAGCGAAAGCTAAAGTTAAAACAAATTTTAAAAAAAAAGCTTTTTATGTTACTCATTGTAAAAGAAAGCTTGCTAAAACATGAAAGATTAAAAAAAAGCAAAAAACTGAGGCTAATTTCATGTTCTACATTAAATGTTGCACAGAAATGAGTTATTAACATTCATATAGGATACAAACAGTCTCTTAACACCACATAAAAAACAGCATACTGTCACGGACTGTAAGGCTTAGCTGCTACAATACAGAGTCATATAATGAAGGTTTTACAATTCCCTGAAGACACTAATGTGAATTCAAATAAGGTTTAAACAGGTTTATCTGCTAATAACACTGTAAAAACATCTGATTTAAATCCAAAAAAATCCTTTTTTCTTCTTCAGATGTCGGTGGAATATGTTCAGAAAAGTGAGAAACAGATTGTGTATTAAACGTTACAGTGTAATATATATCGGCGGTGTAAGGACAAGACGCTGTGCTCTGCAGTAATGAAAGTAAAGGTTTGCAGTTTTTCTCAGTCTTATATCATCCTAAACAGAATATATTGGGGTTCTGAACTTTTCGCCAGAGAAAACAAAATAATTGATAGCATTTGTGATTATTTTCTGACTGTTTTTGGAGACCAAATGATGAACTGAGAAAATAACAATGAAAATAATCACGAGTTGCGACCTCTCTTTAAAGATCAGTTTTACTGTGATTGTTGACTACAGAGGCAAATGTCCCTTTCTGATACTACCACTAGCAGGTGCTAGAAGAAGACGTTCTTTTATTGTTTGATAAAAGTGTCTTCTGTGTTCTTTCATATGTTTTTCTTTTTCATATTTTTGTCTCTTAATTAACTTATTCACTTCAGACCGACAGCCATCACAATCAAAAGTCAGAAAACAGTAAAAAAAAATGTCCATCAAACTTTAAAAGAGCCCACGGTGACATCTTGTTTTGTCCTACTAACAGTCCAAAATTCAAGGTATTCAGTTTACAATGATGTATAAAACAGGGGAAAAAAGCAAATCCTCACTGGAAAATGATTGGAGTTACTGATAAATAGTGACTTAAACGATTAATCGATTGTCAAAGTTGTTAATTTTCTGTTAATCGAGGAATCATTTCAGAACTAACACATTGGGCCCTACACTTCCTGCTCTAACATATAGTCAGTGTAAGATTTTTTAACAGTTTCCCTACAAATGCTTCAGAGTATAACCTTTTCAAGTAAGGGAAGGATTGTGCCCTTGGAAGGTTTTTAATGTGAAGTATCTGTACAGGAAGTGTTGAGCTCAACAGTATTAGTGTTAAAGAAGAAGCGTTAGAGAAGCAGCGGGGTGAGTATGACATGTATGTACATTTAACGGAATTTATCAAGTGAAACATTATAGAAGAGGTAACCTCACACTCCTCAATGTCTTCACCTGGCCTTTATTTGTTAAATGCAGGTGATTATTTGCGACTCCATTTAGAAGCCATTCTTAAAAGGTGTAATTTTATAAGAAATGGCCAGAATTCTTAAGGTATTTCAGAAAACTATAGGGGGCAGAAAAACTGCTAACTGCTGCCTACTACTATAGCAACTAGTTAGCTGTGAAGCTAAGAGGCCCTATTAGTTGACTGAAGTCTGCCTGGATCGTGACCTCTGAATACGGAGGTGATTTACAGCGGCTATGACCAAGACCATGACTCTACGGGCGAAAGAAGACATGATAGGCGAGGACAGGAGACGCATGAAGCAGAAGAGTATTGTGAGTTGGGCGTCAGCAACGGGCTTCTTGTAGTATGAGACAGGTTGGGACAAGCTGGTAGCCCATTGAAGTCTTTCACATAAAGTCAACATTGTTTCTTCAAAAAAAAAAAAAAAAAATTCTGTCCATTTCTTACATAAAAACCAGCCATTACCTTGAGAATTTATGGTAAATTGACACTCAGGAGTGGCAATAAAGTTGTTAGTTTTGTGAGAACTTTCAGTTAACTAGTTAAGAACAGTGATTGGTGTTGGTTTGATTCAGAAGTGAAGTCAGTGATCTGTTGGTATCAGCTGACATAACATAGATTTAATGCCACAGAATCGCTTAGTTTTGATGAGTGAAGCGGGAACCATAATCAAAGCAGCTCAAACTGAAGTCAGCAGCTGTTTGATGATGTCACTGGTGAATAAAGTGAATCAGTTCCAGTGTTTGTGTGAAGATGTCACTATGTCTCTGGGTTGGTGGCCGTCGCCATGGTGTTGATTTTCATGTACTGAGTGTTGATGGCTTCAAAGGCCTCGTCTCTGTGGATCATTGCACCAAACACCATCGGCTGCAACAGAACAGAGGAACAATGTAGTGCATTTACTTAAGTAATGCTCTTAAAGGAACAGTTCACCCCAAAATGAAAATTCCGTCATTATCTGCTCACCCCCATGCAGATGGAAAGGTTGATTTTTTACAGCTGTTTTAAAACAAGTCCCCATTTACAACGTTTTTTGTACTACGAAACTTCAGCATGGGAATGAGTAGTTAATGATGGGATTTTCATTTTTGGGTGAACTTAACCTTTAACAAGCTCTTACCTTTTGAGTGGATGGTGTCGCTATGGAGATCCCCATCCCAGATCCAGGAAGCACAGACAAAACTTTGTACTGTGAGGGACAGAGAGGAAAATACATCTTTATCCAGGTTTAAACTTTATTTTCGAGAATCAGCACCAGTTACTGTTGCAATAGAAGGTTTATGACACAACGTAAAAGACAATATGTAAACAAAACAAGAGAACAGAACTGGGCATCGTGAAAAAAGAAGAAATAAACTAAACATGGAATGAGTCAGGATGATGGCATTTCTTTTTAACAAGTTGTTAACCAGCACTATGTATGAGTATTAACAGAACTGCATGGAGAGATGTCTCTGCACACGATATGTGATTTCACAAACTGTCTCATTTATCATCGGAGACATTGGAGCCCACTAGGCATTGACCGATTGGCCTGGCCGATTATCGAGGCCGATATTTAGTATTTTTCAGATTATCAGTATCTGTATTTTTTGTGTCCGATTGCCAATAAAAGAAATTAATTAAAAAATGTGCTACTTTATGGTTTCACTCAATGTTTTGCCCACAGCACTATCTGATTGTTTACATGTCACAAGTCATAGCCTATCAACACTGAATAATCTAAATCTGCAAAGTACCTAGTAACCAAAGGTAATAAATAAATGTTAAAAGTATGGGAGTGGAAGTATAAAGCAGCAGAAAATGGAAACCTCTAAATTGTACTTAAGCAGAGTACTCAAGTAAATTGTACTAAGATACATCCCCTCACTGGATATTCTGAATATTTAGACCAAGATTTTCATTTCTGCTTCAAATGTACATGGGTTCCATTACTAATAATCGGTATCTGTATCTGCCCTGAGAATGACATACATCAGCCCCTACCTCATGTTTCCCTGCACTCACACATTTAAGGTAATGATGAGTCTGTGAGGGTTTAGTGCTCAGGGCTCAGGGAGGACATTGGGACAGACCCAGAGACTCTTCATACCTTCTGGATGTCGGTAATATCCGTGAGTTTGATGACTTTGTTCCTCTTGGAGGATCCAGACCTGGAGCTCGAGCTCTCGAAACACAGATGACTGTGGAGACAGAGCAGAGTCAGTTAAAGTTAAGCTTGGTAAGCTATTTTAGAAGTATTTTTTCTTATATCTGTAGAAAATCTCTCAACATCCCAATAACAAATGCTCTGAGAATGAAGAAAGAAAAAATCTGGTGCCTGTCGCAGGCCTCCAATAAGCCCATCCAATCAATTAATTCCTAAATCAAATGATTGAATGACTTATTAAACATTGATTTAGATATACCAAGCTGATCTCTGTCGTGCAGCTCTGTCTGTAAAATAAACTGAGCTGACAGGAAGTGGAGGACTTACTTCTCAGTGACGTAGAGGTATCCGTTGCGGATGTAGTCTGTCGGTGTCTTCCGGTCTCTGTTGATGAGGCAGCAGCGCCAGCCGTTCTCGCACACTGAGACAACACAAAGACAACAAAAAGAAACTCGGTCAGGCAACAGTTTACATCTCCTGCTGACCTCAGAGCCTTTACATAACACCTGGTGGTTTATGGACTGATTCCAGTGTTTTTAGACTCAGTAATTTCAATTTAAAAGCCATAAATAAAGAAAGAATTCATTATTTCCCATTAAAGTTCAATTCCTGACTCTGTGAAGAAGAAAAAGCATTTAGACCTTAATGTTCGTGGGTAAAACTTGACTTTAACTGAATTAATACTGCATTGGAGGACTTCATTTGACTTAAATCTGCTGTTGTCTAAACAAACAAAAAAATCAATTACAGTTAGTGAAAAAAGTCTGCACCTAAAGTCTGAAATCATTTTTTACAGTTTGAAGACTTTCGGTCTGAATCTGAAGCCAAAATAATTTTTGAGGATTATGTCTATCTGGACTCCTCTTTGTGCAGTTCCTCCCCCACCTGTCAGAGGGTGCTCACTCTCCGGCAGGTTGAAGACATCGTGGAAAGCTCCTCTCTTAGTGCTGTACGATCGTCTGTCATCATCATCCCGGCTGACACCCAGAGGAGCAGCAGCCCCGAAGCTGCCTCGACCCACCGCAGCAGGAACCTGAACAGGTGGACAGAAGGTGGGAGGGCAGCGCAGACACTGGATTAGCAAATCAGTCAGAGAGTGAAGCTGCAGGCAGAGCCAAGAGTCGACAATAACAACTCACCTGTACAGGTGTGTCCGTCTGTTTGACAGATTAGGTCAGATCACCTTCATTTTCACTCACTTTCTGTTTTGTTAAAACGCGCCTAAAATCTTGCTGCAGTTCTTATTTTAATGTTTATGACAGCAAAGATATAAACAAACAATATCATTTAGATTTAGCGATTCTTACCAGAGGGTGGCGCTGGAGGAAAGAACCGACACAAACGTTAATGTTAAAAATCCTCAGAAAGTTAATAAAATTGGACTAAAAATTGGGTAAGATCTAATCTCAGTTTGTCCCGTAGGTGGCACTAGAGGAAAGGGGTCATTAAATCTAAAGGGGACAAAATCCCGCCGATGCATCAACAAGTAAACTCTTGTAAAAAAGAAATGTAATCTTAAGTAATTGTGTAAAATTTGCATTTTTTAACTAATAAAAATGGCCAGATGTGTTTCTTTCTTATTCTTTTTTCATCTTTCTATCTCTTCTTTTTATTGCGGCTTCTGGAGACTTTTTTTCCCCACACCGTATAGAGCCATTTTATATTTTCTTCTTCCGTTCTCAAGAAATGTTTTGTGGACTACAAAACTTCATCTGACTTTTCATCAACATGAGGTTCAATAGATAAAAACTTCAAGTATAAAATGTTGCCTCTCTGTCTCAACTCTCCAGAGTTTCTGTCTGTGTGGTGCGTTTCATGCCTCCAATGTTGTCAACGACACTACATGACAACATCAATGCCTGTTGCACTTCGAAGCATTTGCTCTGTGAAACGCAAAGAAAAAGACTCCAAGACATATCCAACCAAAGACCTTGGTTAAGACCAAACCCAATTCAAATTAGTGTAAAAAAAAAAGGATACAAGCCTAAAAGTTCAGGCATGAACTTCAAAATTTGGGTAAAACCCTGAAACCTGAGTTTTTCCTGAGAGAGGCTCTAGAGAAGGAGGGTGGGGTCATTAACATCTAAAGGAGTCAACTGGAATGAGACATTCACTGACAATCTGACCAGTAGCTTTTGGGACATCTCAGTTTTAAACAGACAAGCTAGCACGAATCGTCAGCAGAATAGCAGCTGATTGATGTCTGTTCTAATGACTCTACATCTTTAACTACAGTACACACTACTGACCGCTACACGCAGACTGTTAATACACAAACACACATCAGGATCCTACCTGTTCACACTCAGACAGCTGAGAGAGAAAAACAACAACAGAAAGCTGAAACCAGACCGACCAGGGACCACTTACTGGGACCAGTCAGAACCAGTAACAGTCTGGTCTATTTTGTGCTGATCATTGACTGTTCAAAACACGGATGTAGTCTTTGTGACATCACCCGTAGGTTTTATGAGGAGCCATTTTTGAAGCTCGGTGTGGCGGCTCCAGTAGCCATCATCTTGGTTGTGACTGACATCGACTTACTCCCAGCTAATCCAGAAATGATCGCAGAGGTGAAGCGTGGGTGGAGCTGAGGCGGCTGTATGAAAAAACGCCTGGTTGCTGACAGCTACGTAGACAGCGAGCCCACGGCTGTTATTATGGATAATTTTAAGCTTTAATATAATTTAAACAAGTGAGTTATAAAGCAATTCACCCCCTGTACAGTTGTCATGAAAGCTACAGAGACTGAAAACTGTTTTTTGTACCAGGCTGTAAATATGTTTATTTCTGCTGTAAAGATTGACATTTTAACACGGACTCTTAATTAACTATTTATTGCTCAGAGATCCACTTTGTGACCCTGAAACCAAGACGTCTCTGAGCCGACGTTTCCTCTGCAGATCTCAGATGTTTCAGTTACATCAGAACGTGAGTCTGAACTTAACTTTGTCTTCAAATTACCTCTCGGTTCAAGTTGCATGATTAGCTTAATTGAGGAGATTATCTTGGAACAAAACTGATGAATAATGTATTATGAAAAACCCACTGCAGAACTTGATGAGTTCATGTTGTGGCTCACACTGTAACTTGAGACCTCTTCATAATATCAGACTCTTTAATTTGAAAGTAAAATATCAGTATCTTTTTGTTGACATTTATGAGATTTAATCAATATTCTGTATGTTAACGTCTGAAACAGATTCATTGTCTAAAAAATGCTTTTCAGAGCAACTCAGGATAATAGTCCAACTCTGCTGCCATCTAGTGGTGAGTATGTGCTATTTCCACTCTGTGTAGCACTTTTTAAACCCATTAAAGCATTTGGGGGGCTTACTTAGAGATCTGCCAGTCCACCGAAAAGAGACAGGAGAGACAGATGCCGACTGACAGACCAGTGTTGCAGTCTGTGAGCTGTAATTCTGGATGTTTCACAGAGTTTGTACTGACCCGTCGGCTCAGCGTGGTGTTGCTGCGCTCCTTCAGCTGCAGGTCAGTGGGTAAATTGGTCCAGACGATGAAGGGGGTGTCGTAGCGTTGCCTCAGCTTGGGACAGCTCTTAAAGATGAAGTCGATGATGAAGAACTTTATACCTGCGTACACACCTGGGGAGGGGGGAGACACTAATCAGAGACGCTCTGAATCTCACTCCTGTACTCAGCGAGGTGTAAAACAGACACCAGATATAGATTGTGTATCGTGATATAGCCTAAAAATAAAGTGAAATTATGAGTGATATGATGGAAAAAGTATAATGATGACAGTATGTGAGTGTATACACTTCATATGACGTACCTATAATGAATCCCAGCAGTTTGTACGGCAGCAGGCAGGAGGAGATGAAGGCCACCCACAGTCCAACATACAGCTTCTGGGTCAACTCCGGCTGAACCCATATGAACAGACTGCGCGCACACACGCACACACGCACACACACACGCACACACGCACACACACACACAGTATTAAAAGAGGTATGTGGAGCGTAATTTCTCCCCGACATGGAACAAACCGTGCAGATAAACTCACTTCTTTATTTTCTCCAGGATGTTCGACATCTTCCCAAACAGATTCTGTGAGTATGAAACAAAAAGACAAACATATTTACTGTGAAATCTGTGCAGATGTGGGTCGGCCGTGACGTAGAGCCTCTGACTGTCAGTCACGTCTCACCTGAGCTTTCTGAGCGACGTCCAGAACCAGCTGGAACTTCTCTGACACAGTCAGGTCTTCTTTAGGAGGCTCCTGGAAAACAGAGGAGACAAACACTGATACTTACTCCTCTATTTTACAGTACATGTATATCATCCGGATCACCTGTCCAGGTATGCATCTTCATGTTAAAAGGTTGATGTTAAAATAAAAAAAACAAACAGTGGATACAGCAAAGTGTCTGCAGTTGTGAAGAGAGATTTCTCACCACGGGCTCCGAGACTTCAGGTACGATGCTCCACTGGATCCTCCAGCCTCTGAGAGCAGTGCATCATGGGAACATACAGGTGCATATGAGATCATTTCAAACTCAGTATATAATTTAGATCCAAACTGATCAGAATCATCAGGTGGTTTTAAAACCCAGTAAAGGCTTCCCGTGTGTGCATGTAAAAAGTCATCAGTGTGTCAGGAATTAAATAAAAAATGTGTAATAGATAATTTGTAACTGAAACAAGAAAAAAATTATATGTAATTGATCCATTTTCCAAATCAGTGAGGCTCCGTTTAACCTTTTAAACGACAAATTCCCACCTTCCACTTCCTCTTCAGCCGTTTTAAAGACAGATCTAGACTTGGAGGTAGTTTTAGCAGGGTCAGAGTTCCCTAATGCAACCCAAAATCTGGCTGTGTGATTGGCTGCTGACCTGGCGATGAGGTAATTCAAGGAGAGGCGGAGGATGGCGAGGAACAGGAACATTGGGATGACCCAGCCGTGCCACGCTGCATACATGTAGACCTGTGGAGAACATACAGACATGCATGAACACACGAACATGAGGTCAATATTTTTTAAAGGCAAATAACAAAAATGTTGGGGAATCATTTAGTTGAAATACCAAAAATAATAAGGTCTGTAGCCTGAGGATATAGAAAAAAAGTGTGGAAGTAAAAAGTGCACATATTGTTCTTAATTCTCTTAAAATAATTCATGAAGCAGATTCATTATAAAAACATATTTCTTAATAAAAAATAAAATCAACGATGTATTGTTTCTGCTCCAGCCACTGAACATCAGTAACCTTCTGACTGTCTCTGTGTGTGCTGACTCACAATGAAGGCGATGGCTGATGTGTAGACGGAGTACCAGCTGGATAAGGCAGAAAGGTTCCTCATGAAGTTGGTCACAGGTTTGAATCCTCGTTCTGGAGACACAACAACAGACCAATCACAGACTGACAACAGAGAAATCTAACCTCTCTGTCTTGTGTATGTTTTAAATAAACTTTTAATAAAGCATCTAAAGTGCTTTCCACAAGAACACCATGTGGCTAAAAGTATGTGGACACCCCTGGTTTTGTATATGTGATGTATTAGAGCTGTGAATTTGATGCCTTGTGTTAAGTCAAACTCCCACAGCTTTGAAGTTCAATCAGATATCAATACTCACTGAGCCGTCTCATGTTTTCAGTCAACCTGTGAGTAAGAAACCAGATATTTATTTAGATTTAAGACAAATGCAGCTTTAACACAATAAAAACATATGTTTCAGTTTTCTTTAAATCACCATGTTTTAAAAGTAAGAAATTACTTCCAAAGAAAGTGAACATGTCCTGTCTTTTCCTCCTCACCTCTTGGCACTCAGCGGCTCCTCTGTCTCCACTGTCTGCTCCTCCGGTTGGAAGCGGAAGTCCTCGATATAAACGCCAAAACGATTATAAAGCCATTTCAGGAAGCTGTCGGACAGAGTGTCTTTCTGTTTCTCTGAGGACAGAAAGAGAAAAGAGTTTGATGGGGGCAACCACCACTTTCTTTATCAATAACAGAGGGGATAAAACACATTTTAGAAACACCTTTCAATACAATGCTGTCCAGTACAAAACCAGCAGTAACTACAAGCTCAGTAATAAACATATAGTTGGATTAACACCATTTTATTTTCTCCTTTTGCAACAATTCCTCTTGAACATGGAGCACAGATTAACTCAGAAAATCTACTAAACATGAGCAAGATTCTGCAGCTCACCTGTACTGCTGACTGCAGGTGGAGGTGGTTGTGTGGGCGGGACTTTAGGCGTCTGAGAAGGCGAGTCTTCAAGGCTGTGAAGTGACCAACAGAACGAACCAGTCAGTGAAGGCTTTAAACCACAGGAACAAGCTGCTGTCAAACCAGTTCATTAAATAAAGTTTTAATCAAAATAACCACCTGGATCTCAGGATGTCGTTGATCTTCTGCTCCAGCTCACTGTTTCTGCTGCGCTCCCTCTCCAGCTCCTGTCTCAGTGAATCCACGTTGGACTCCTCTTTAAGTTTCCTCAGCTCCTCCTCTGAAAGAGTATGGTCACAAGAACAGATCAATGAAGACAAAACAGTACTGGAGCAACATTAGCTTCAAAGCTTAACGATCATGTCTGGGCCAATAAACAACATTTACAATATTAGCTGACAAACGTGCAGAGGTGGCAAAAGTCCACACTTCTTTACTCCAGTAGAAGTTCAGATACTTGTCTAAAAAAAGACTCTGGTAAAAGTAGAAGTACTGATTCAACTTCTTTACTCAAGTAAAAGTAATAAAATACAGGCTCTGAAATGTACTTAAAGTATCAAAGTAATAAGTATCCCTCTGAAGGACATTTTTACTGGCCATTTCTGTGCAAAGCTAACTGAAGCTCACTATTAGACTAAAAGGTAGAATCAGTAGGATTTGTCCCAGCTGTTCCTAAACGCACCACAAAGACAGTTGATTGTTGAGTCTCATTGCCAGGATGTCAAATAGTCACATTTTGGGTTGGTAAAGCGTCCCGAGCAGCAACAAAGTGAGAAAATAAGAAAATCCAGGCAGAGGGCTGCAGAGTCTCTGCAGATATGAGACAGTAACACACCTCTTCTCCACATTCGAGTCTCCCTCTCTGTCTGTTTCCGTCTTTTACGTCATTTGGTCTCCCTACGTCTGCTGTGCGTGATATGCACTGATAGGTTGAAATCAGTGAAATAATCCATAATTACCCTCAAATGCATTCAAACTAAAGTAACAAGCCTGTTTTGAAAATGTGAGGAGGAAAAAGTCCAGATACCAGTGTTCAAATGTAGGGAGGAAAAGTCAAAAGTTGTCAGAAAAATAAATAATAATGTACACATACCTGAAAAATCTGCTTAAGTACAGTAACAGAGTATTTATTACCTCCCACCTCTGCAAATGTGCAATAATAATCATGTGTTCAGCTGCACTTTATTTAGCGCTCTATTTAGCTGTGTGATGAGATTATAGTAGGAGGACAGCAGCAGTCTGTGTCGTACAGTACAGAACATATGAGGTAACTACAGGCAGGTAGTTACATTCTGCTGCCGGCCACTCAAAATGTAGAACATCACTGTCACTGGACAGCAGACAGTCTAAAAGCACTTTCACACATCACTTGCATTAGAATTTCAATATGAGGGGATCTTTAAATGGCCAGTATTGGGACAAATGCCAATTACAGCAACCAAAACTCGCTTTAAGACAGACTTGAAAATTGTGAACTTGTCCTTTATTTAGCTGTAGAGCGCATGAATTTAAAATGCAGCTCCTGACACCTCCTCTTGAGTTGAGAGAAAACTAACCTCCTCCCCTCACTGATACTCTTTAGTCTCATCACTACTTAGAGAACTCTACTTCCTGTTTCATAACGTCTAACAATGAACAAATAGAGCGCGACACTAGACACTAAGTTGGGACTCTCGTTTGTGTGTGTGTGTGTGTGTGTGTGTGTGTGTGTGTGTTCGTGTGTGGGGGGGGGGGTTGTCTGATCAGGTCAGCATGGTTATTAATAGCTGTGTGTGTGTGTTACGTAAAGCAGACGGCAGATATTGATGGATTACCCAGCATGCTGTTGTGCTGTGGGGAAGTTTGATTCCAAACTGATGAGAGAAGCCACAATGACCCAACAGCCAATCAACACATGGTCTTCCTACACTTCACTTTTTCTTCAACTTTCACGTTGTTTCTGAACTTGCAAGAAGATAAACAGTAGTCTGACCAAGAGATCTTAACTCAAGGTGCGTTTACTCGCTTTACCTCGGCCGAAGCATGTCAGTACAGTAGGTCGTTTCCATCAGAGACATTATAGAGGAGACAAATCACTTAAAGCAGTTTAAACCGAAAGTCTGTAATGCCAAAGACGGTGGTCGTATGACACATATCCACACTGGAATGATATCAGCCAATGGCTTTTGCATTGATGGGAGTGCACAGTTGAGATTCACAACAGTTACAACCGATTTGGTGTAGCTACAGACGGCCTTCTAATAAGCATGGAAAAGAAGGATATCACACTATTACCAAGAGAGGTTAGGTTTTCAAACATTAAACATTAAACTTGCATTTGTTCGAGTGCTCTGGTGGAATGAGCTGACAGTCACGTGAAACCGTGGGCATGTGCAGTAAAAGTACAACCTGTGGGGAAAAAGCCATTTTAACCCTTATTTTGGGGCAAAATCACCAAACTTTTCAAGCGTTTTTTATCAGATTTAACTGGTGATTCTTTACATGCAGTTTTTATGTCCCGGCGACTGTAATATTCCTTTAAAATAATATTCACTCAGGTTCCCTTATTTGAATTTTGTCTGGCACTCTTTTAACTACAGCTCAGACTATCCATATCGACATCTGCCCCAAAAGCCCAGTATGGGTCAGGCTCTACTTTTAACTGCATCCTTTTCTTCTACAATAGAAAGTTGTATAGTGGCACCTGACTGGAGCAATAGCGCCACCCATCATGTATGTGGATGAACCACCTTCTAATATTCGCATAACAGTAATGTTTAGAAATGGTCACGTGTTTGAATTTATTTTGCTGATTTCAGGAAAGATAAGGGGGCACTGGTGACTGATTGGTTGGCGTGAATCTCAATGACTATTTTTCAGAAAAATTCTGAATTATGGAGATGAAATTAAAATACTTCCTTCCACAAAGAACCAGGTGATGCTTAAAGACATTTAAGTCAGAATACTCACGTAAGAAGTGTTTCTCTAACAAGGCGATTTCTAGGTGACCTTTGACCTCATTGAGATCCGTCCTCGAGTCATCTTGGAGAGCTGCAGAAAATGAACCTGGACCAGCCTGAGAGACAAACACAGAGACAGAAATATGAAACAAACAGGCAGCATGGGCCAGATGAAACAATTACGGTGAAATAAATCAGTTAGGAGAAACAAAAAACTCAATCAAAAAGTACTCAAAACGTTTCATAAATACTAAGACTGAGCAACAAAATCAAATAACACAATATATTGACCATATTCCTCAAGATTGATATTGCAACAATATTGTAGGGATGACTATTTGTACTTTCACTGAATATAAACATAGTCTC
This sequence comes from Pagrus major, assembly GCF_040436345.1. NCBI lineage: Eukaryota > Metazoa > Chordata > Actinopteri > Spariformes > Sparidae > Pagrus > Pagrus major. The sequence goes on along the minus strand of NC_133222.1, from coordinate 22,370,620 downwards.
ATGTCACGATAACGATATAATATCGATATACTGCCCATTATATATTCCATCAGACAGCAGCAGTTTATCAATGTCACCACAAACTATAAAACAAGAATGATAACAAAGCTCCATCTCTGATTTCCATCAGTTCTGGTAACATTTTATTCAACAGCTTCATCACAGGTCAGTTTTAAAAGACAAACAGGTCAGTTTAAAGGCTGCCTCGGAGGACATTTACAGAAATGGTTCAAATCAGAGTCCTACAACATGAGCCTTCATACAGCAGGCAAATTGGTAATGGACCTGCAGTTTAACCAAATTATCGATAATCTAATCTCATGAAATCATGCCAAACAGTGTTCTGGCTTGGTCAATCAAGAATTATCAAGAGTAATTTACAACCAAATTTTGTTGATTTCAAGGATCAGGATCAGGTTTCTGTTTAAACTCCTGGCTGATAAACAGTAATCCTCAGAACCAACAGGTGTGTTTGTGTACCTGAGCGTCACTCTGCTGCTCTCCCTCAGCCTCCCTCAGCTCCTCTGAATCTCTGAGTGAGACTCGAGGTTTGATCAACATCTCCTCAGTGCATTCTGTGTCTGACGTGTTGGGAGACTCGGCCAGATCCTGGAACTCGTCCCGTCTCTGGCCCCGGAACCGGATCCTGTCCAGATGCTTCCGCATGGTGGGCGCTTCGGAGCCGATCTCTACCTGAACATGACTGACGACGACAGCACTGCAGAGACTGGAAGAGAAAAGGAACACTGAGAAATGATTCAAAAACAGCCAATGATAAACTGATAACTGACGTGTTTTCACATGTTGTGTCAGTCAGATTAGCCAAGACGATGTTCATCTGACCGAAATACCTCAACTGTTGGATGGATTCCCATGAGGTTTTGTACAGATATTGATGGTTCCCAGATGAAGTTCCCTGACATTTCACTCAAACAACAAATGTGAACCACATTATGGGACTAGAGGAAATGTCAGGGGACTTCAAGTCAGTAGGATTAAACTTTTGTGAACCAGGAACGTATGTACATATTTTGGGACCATCCCTCCAACAGTTCCAACAAGGAGTTTTTGAAAAAACATCAGTTCTAACATTTGAATTAACTTACAGCTGCAGTTCATTTAAATCCTGTCAGACAACTCAACACATTAACAGTGAGGAAACAGATCCACTCTACCTAAAACTGGAGCAGAAACAACAAACATGTCTGAAAATGGACACACATCTTCTGACTGTCATGAATATGAGGCTCCTTCAACACTTAGAGGCCATCAGCTTTATTTAGACAGGAAGAGTCAGTACTCAACACTCCAGCCAACTCCCATAAAGACTTATACAAACAGCCAATCAGATGATCCACTGGGACATCATCATGCTGTTTGTTCAGGGTGGAGGAAATGTTTTATCGTCTGCTTAATGTTCCCCATGTTCATGTTTCAACCTCTGCTCTCCAGACTGACACAGGGACCATTACAAGCCTGCTCATCTAAAACCTGGACTCTGGGTTTATTACTCACCACCATCACTGTCAGATTGTGGATCTCATTTGGTCATAGACGCTGAAGAGGGACAAGAAAACTGCCTGTTTGTCAACGCAAAGAGGAGTCATTAAAGGAATAGTTCCACATTTTGGAAATACATCTTACCCATCTGAAGAGAGATCAACTCCACTCTGATATCGGTCTGCTAAATAGCGTAGCCAGAAACTGGGGAAAACAGCTAGCCAAATTTACCTTGTTCCATTTCAGCTTTAGTACAGATTAAACAAATGAGGCATAATGTTTTGATTAATTAGTGAGCTTCAGGGGTGCTGGGAGGTGGGTACTGTTACATTTATAGCCCTGACACACCAAACTGAAATCAAAGAACTAGCTGCGTCAAGGCCTCACATCTCCGGTGTCTCAGCCAAAAAGCTGCACTTGAACACACCACAGAGACTTCAGCTAGTGGCCAAGAAGCTTGTACATTCTGTGCCTGCAAGAAAGGAAAAATCTCTCCTCCAATATACAAACTGTTGTTATGATTAAGTTGATTAAACTTAAGTCTGATAAAACATTTGCAAAGAGCACTAGCGAAAAGGCAGAGGAGAAACCTCTCTGAATGGGTGAAATCATGGATAGCAACAGGCTTAAGGGGCTTTCAATTTCGATTATTCTGCCGTTTAATCTCGATTTAATCTTCTCAATTAATTGTTCAATTTATAAAATGTCAATTGTGACAAATTGTGAGAAATGCTCATTACAATTTCCCAGAGCCCAAAGTGACCACTTCAAATTGCCTCTCTTCTCCAACCAACAGCCCCAAACCTAAAGACTCTTCATTTACTGTCATAAATGACAAAGAAGCAAATCTTTGACATTTTTTGCATGAAAAATGACTGAAATGATTAGTCGATTATTGTAAGCAGTTAATTTTCTTCTAATTGCTTAAAGGTGCAATATGTAAGAATTGGCTTAAGAACAAAGCAAGGCCACTCCAAAGTAATAGGGAACAGCATATCACTAGAGTAAGCGGTAACTGCTGCTAACTGTAGCTGCTGTTAGCTAGCTAGCTCAATTAGCCGTGCAGCTAGGGGTTCAGACAGTTAGTAGTCCAAACAGGGAGGTCGAAGTGGTATTACAGGACGGGTTGAGGCTAGCTGGTTAGCATGCTACATTATCACATTCTGTTGATAATTTTAGTACTTTTTCAATTATTTCAAACCGAAATTCTCACATATTGCACCCTTAAACGAATAATCATTGGACGACTCATATCGCAACCAGATGATATATAGAGGACATCCCTGCCAAGATGGATCAGAGTGGTTACAGTCGATCATGGTTGCAATGTCGACATAAATAATTAACCACCTTAAAACTGCTTTCAGAAAGACCAAAGATGAAGTGAATGGAATGACTTCACCGCAGCGCCTGTTTGGTCTAAATGAGGCCTCACTGTGTGGGAGTGAAGATGTAGTTCAATGTGAAGATCACTGAGCCGTCTGACTGGTCCGACTGCTTCTAATGACAAAAGGTCTGATTCTGTATCTGCAGGACTTCAACACCGTCTGTGCATGTGCTGACTGCCTACTGTTTAAACAACATCACTGCTGACTGACAGACAAAGAGGCTGACTAGTCTAGAGCTGCTAGATGTGGAACTGGATAGTGATCAACTAGTCAATTAATTGACACTTATTTTGATAATCGATTAATCAGTTTGAGTAAGTAAGAGAAAACAAAAAGGTGAAATTCTCTGAATCCAGCTTCTTAAATGTGAATATTGCCTGGTCTTTTCCCTCCTCTATGACAGTAAACTGAATGTGTTGGGGTTGTGGAAAAGACAAGACATTTGAGGACGTCATCCTGAACATTTGTCAACATATTCTTACATTTTACAGCCCAGACAACTAATCGAGAAGTCGTGACAATAATCTAGAGATTGACGAATGGAAATAATAATTAGCTGCAGCTCTAGACTGGTCTGACAGCTTCTAATGATTACCTGTTCATTCTCTACCTGCACATACTCCAGCGCTGTACAGGTGAGACTGACTGGCAGCTTACAGACTGACGTGTGGTGAGAGACTGAATTCACATTGACTGACTGACAGAAACAGACAGAAAACTGACTGACTGGGTCTCTGACAACAGAAAATACTCTCTTTTTGCTTCTGTTTGCCACCTTAACCGCTAACAACCAACCAGCTGTCGTTTCTGCGGGCCTCAAGGATGATTTACAAGAACCCGACCGGGGTCCAGCCCACCTGGACACCCCTGAGGAACAAGAGGAAGAGGGTAGGAAGTGAGGAAGGAAGGAAAGAGGGGACAGGGAATCAGCTTCTCACCGTGAACCGAAGCTGAAGAAGCAAACTTTCCCCTTTTCTTTCTTTCCCGGCGGTTCGAACCCGCTCCAGACCGGGTCAAATCCGCTCCAAACCGGCCCAGGTTCCTCTCAGACCCGCTTAAGACCTGTGGGAGGCTGTGTCCCGGCAGTAAGTTCAGAAAATGGGGCTTCTGGGGTCAAAGCCGGACCGTGTTTCTCTACCTGACACAATAATCTGCGCTGTGGGCGTGGTGGCCAGCGGCAGACAAACCAGGAAGTGACGACATCACGCTGCGCTCTTAAATCGAGCGTCCGGGTTGAGGCCAGGCAGGCGGAACCCAAACACACAGTTCTGTGTTTCTGGAGGAACATCGAAGTAAGTAAGTAAGTAAGTTTGACAGCCAGTTCATTGATAATTACTGTGTCGTGACAGTGAACAGGCCCAGAGATTTATCTGTTAAGGCAGTTTATAACCCGCAGAGTTTCAGCTGAGAGGCGGACATGGTTTCCACGATCCAGAACACCGACGTGAAGCAGGTAAGACTCACCTGAGGCAACGTATCTAGCGCTCTGTCACCCCTAAAGACAGTGAGACAGGTGAGATCACATACCTGCAGAACCACTGCCACCCGGCCCTCACAAACATTAGAAAAATCGCACTAAATTGTGTGCAATAACTCAAAGTTGTCCACCAGATTCCATTTAAATAATCACGTATTTTATTGTCACCTTACTCATTTCCAATAGAACATCGGCTAAATCTTATAACTCGAGACTTCAGGGCCTTCTGTTAAATTCGGCTCATTTTTGATTACCATGCAGCCCACTATTGCACTAAATTGTTAACTCTTTTGGCTCACAAACGTCCCGTTGGAGTGGGAGAAAATTGAAAGTGGCACATGTATTTTAAAAGTTACATAGTCATTGAAAAACTGCTGTATCTGGTATGTAATGTATGCCGAATTGACGAGCGGGACCTAGTAAGTTAAAGTACAGCATAAGTCAGTTTTTATCTGTGACATATATTCGCTCGTCATTGACGCAATGCTAAAAATGCACATTTAGTAATAAGTATTTGGACCGCAAAATATGAGGCTAAAATTAGGGCGTTGTCTGCGAAGATGCATTAAAAGCTTGCTGCTCAGCATCAGAAAAGATATTCTAAAGGACTATGAGACAATGTTCATTAGCATGTTTTTTTTCTCACACACAAAAATCTGTGTAAAATACTTAAGTTTAAATGTATGTATTGGTTAAAGACCAGGTTTCACTTCAGATTCATGTATTTTAATCCAACTATAAGTAGTGTTCCATGCTGGTTCTATATCAGGTCTTGTGGTGATTGCCTACAGGCTGTGTATTGTTTTCCTGTTGGTTCGGTGCTGGTTCTGTGTTGTACTGTTTGGACTCTCTCCAGACCAGATCTCCACAGACCATCCTGTCTGATTAAAGGGGAGATAAATAAGTTCAGATGAAGTTCCAGGCTCTGTGTCTCCTCTGCAGAAGGATGCTGATCGTGCAGTGGTCGTCGCAGTAACGTGTCGTGCAGTGTTTGAATCTGGTGCTGATGATGGAGATGACATATACGGCGGGGGCGTGGCTTTCCCACTGCTGCAGGTCAGAATCAGACACATCAACTAAAAACTTTTCACAACAGTTGTTTTTTGTGTGTCACAAAAATATAGAATAACACCAGTCTGAAAGGAAGATTTCAGATGATCTTAATTCATAGTTTTACTCTTCAGGCGCTGCAGAGAGTGAATGAACGTCTGTTGGAGGAAAGTCCTGCTGAGTCGCTGCTGTTTGATGTCATCCTGATCACCACCGACAGCCAACAGCAGCAGCAGAGCTCCCGCATCACCAGCAGCACCAGACATTACGGTAATTTAATATTAATTACCAGCAGGAACACCAAACATTATAGTTATCTAAGACAAACCTTCAGCAGACAGATTACAGTCAGCCACTGATCAGTGTTGGAGTTTGTAGTTGACTTCCTGTCATGATGTCATCATCTTTCTCTCGTAGGTCTCGAAGTCAGCAGGTTCTGTTTTTCCAGCCAGGAAGATTTCACCGAGAGTTTACTGAAAAATAATGTGCAGATCTTCCTGACGACAGACAGAGATGAGGTGCTACTGGCATCACAAAACGGTCAGAATGTTTCTTCCTCTGTCATTTATCACAGCTGTGTGATGTGTGATGGATATTGACCCCCAAATGTTTTGAGGTTCTGAGGAGGTTTTACTGCTGATTACAGTCTGTGTCGTATCTTGGAACCTGAAAATTCTGACATATTCCTGAGGAAACGAGATAAAACATCATATCGGGATAAAAATTTTACATTTTTGAGACTGAACTTAAATACAAAACCATTTTTTTTCTGCAAAAATAAATATGAGAGCTGGCCGGAAGGGTTCACGTGACACAAAACCTATTGCAGTCGCATCTTAGTTTAGCTTGATAGCATGCTAACGTTTGCTTTGTAGTGTGAAAAATAAAGTACATTTGAGGCTGATGTATTTAGTTTATTTTAGTTTTAGGTATTTGGTCATAAATCAAATAAAAATCTTCATTAAAATTATTACAAATCATCCAGAGGGAACATAAATGTGTGATCCAAATCCAATCCAGAGTCATGATGTTGAACTTGATCTTAAAAAACATTATTAGGGACATCTGTTGCTTTTCTCCTAAAAGCTTACAGTTATGATTGATTTACGTATTGATTGACGTCCAGGTGAGTGTGTGAATAATCCCTCCTGTCATTGGTCCAGGTGTTCTCTCAGCACTGCTGGATCAGCAGTTAGCTTTATGTCCATCAGAGCAGCTCAGAGTAATGATCAGTGGAGACGCCGTCATCCGGCCTGACACTGATCCAATGCCGGGAGGCCAACAGGCTGCTCAGGTACTCACACCAACATCCTGCTGATACAACATGCAGAAGATTGTTTAAAGCTGACGCAAAAAGATCTGAGACATCTGAGACTATTCAAGGATAACTCGCGTTCTTCCTCTGCAGAGTTTCTCGGCTCAGCTTGGCCAGATGCGGCAGAAGTTCGGCGTCTTGGACAGCCCTCTCAGTATCGTCCTGGTGACGTTGCATGGCGGCAGGGAGAGCTGTGGCAACGCCTTGCGGACGCTGCGTTCCCGTGGAGTGAGTGTGGATGAGGCTTACTGCCTGGCCGGGGCCCCACGGGGCCCCATCCTGTCCGTGCTCCGATCTCACTTCCTGCTCTGTGACGGCGTCAGCGGCCTGGAGGAGTGATGAGATCATGACAGGAGGTGGTGTCGCATGACCTCATTAAAAACTTCACTGTGTCTTTGAAACAAGCTGCCAAATCCTCATACTGAACTCAGACCTGTTCAGCTCATTGGGCCTTAAAGAACCAGTCAGTGTTCCTGATTTAAAATTTGTGAAGCTCCGCCCACCACCAAAAATCAAACCACCGGATTGGACGCTGTTACAGTGAAGTGTAGCCATATTTTGTGTTGACATATTTTGTGTTGTGCTGAACAAATCGTAATTTTTTTAAATTGTATTGTAAATCAATTTGAGGGATTAACATTTATGTATGTAACTCAGTTACAGTCCAGCAGAGGGCAGTCTAACTCTGATACTTCACAGAAATCTGATCATGTTTGCCTCTATGTCTGCTACTTTTTATCTACTTTCAGCTGTATGTTTGCTTATTGTCTGTATTTAAACACACTGTAAGGAGTTTTTGCTTCCAAAACAAATGCCTGCACTAGCCAGATCAAGAGCCTTACCACACAAGGTGATGGTGGTAATACCACTTTGCCCACAGGGGCCGCCACAATCAACAAAAAATTCAAGTCTATTGTAGCAGCTTTAAGTCTGTCCATCATCTGTTGCTCCAGGATAAAGTTAAACTGGCTCTGTCAGGGTTTTAACACATCATGTCCACTGGATGTGTTCCCGTCTTGTGTATGTCGTGATTCAAATGTAACATGGTGGTGTTTCAGTCTTCAGACACATTTCTGTATTGCTCAGAATTGTTTTTTTTGATCAAGGTATTTTTATTTAGTTTTACAAGTTATAGTTTACAATTTAACATAAGTACAACAGAACACACAGGGAGAAAAAAAACAAACAAACCGTAAATCCCATCCACCCCCCACAAATACCAGACATACAGAGTTCACAGTATGAGATACATAGTTCAGTATACAGAACTCATATAGCCAGATAACAAAAAACAAACAACATATACAACAAAAAAGAAATACAATAATAAAGATGACTGAGGGCAACAACAGAGGTTTACAGTGCTATATTGTCTGCTTCCATATCTTCAACAAACATTAAGAAAGGCTGCCATATGTTATAAAATTTTCTAGTAGACCCCCTGATTGTGTATCTGATCTTCTCCAACTTGATATGGTACATGATTTCCCTAACCCAATGGCTGTATGTTGGAGGTGCTGGGTCTTTCCATTTCAGTAATATTAGTCTCCTAGCTAGGAGAGAGCAGAAAGCCACCATTATTCTTTCCCACTTCTCTAGATGGGAGTCTATCTGAGTTACACCAAAAAGTGCAATGAATGGAGATGGTGCAAGCCTTTTTGCAAAGATCTTAGAAAAGGTCTCAAAGATGGGCTGCCAGAAAGCGCAAAGCTTTGGACATGTCCAGAACATGTGTAGGAGAGTGGCTGGATCTCGCCCGCATCTATCACAAGTGGGGTCTATATCAGCATTGATCTTAGAGAGTTTTACTTTAGACCAGTGCAGACGATGTACAATTTTAAACTGAATGACAGAATGTTTAAGACAGATGGAAGATGAAAAAATTCCCTGTATTATTTTGTGCCAAGTGTCGTCTGTGATTTGCTCATTTAAATCTGTCTCCCATTTATTTTTGAGGAGGTCCAAAGGCACCAAGTTATGAGAATATAGTATTTCGTATATTGTGCTAATAGTTCGTTTTCTGACTAGTTTACAATCAAAAATTGAATCCAACAGGCCAGTTGGAGGACGTAAGGGAGAACATATAAAGTTTGAGAATACAAAATTCCGAAGTTGCAGATATCGATAAAAATGTGATTTGGGAATGTGATATTTTTGTACCAACTGTTCAAAGGAGGCAAAGCTGCCGTCAATATACAGATCAGACAGTGATACCATACCTCTTCTGGACCACATATCAAAGACCCCATCTATTAATGATGGAACAAACATATGATTCAGTGTAATTGGGGCAGCCTGAGAAAGATCTGTAAGTGCAAAGGATCTTCTGAATTGGTTCCAAATCTTGATTGAGTGCAAAACAACAGGGTTGGAGGTAAAGTTAGAAATGGGCTGTGTAAATGGCAACTTAGAACACAATAAGGCTTTTAAAGAAGTGAAATTTACAGATGCCCCCTCCAGATTTAGCCATTCAGTGTCAGTGTTATCATTATCGTTATCCATCCAATATAACAGTACTCGAATGTTAACCGCCCAATAGTAATACAAGAAATTAGGGAGTGCCATTCCTCCCATTAAGCGAGGTCTCTGAAGTACACTTCTTTTTATCCGGGGCGGTTTTTTGTTCCAAATGAAACTTGATATCTGATTATTCAATTTCGTAAAAAAAGATTTAGTTAAAAAGATGGGAAGGCACTGGAATATATATAAAAACTTGGGCAGTATATTCATTTTTACTGTATTAATTCTTCCACCCAGAGAGAGAGGCAGGGGATCCCATCGTTCGATATCCTGATTTAAGTTTGATAACAGGGGCTGATAGTTAGCAGCATAAAGATCTTTATGTTTATCTGTAATCCATATGCCGAGGTATTTGAATTTTTTGAAGCTAATTTTAAAGGGGAGTGAATTTAAGGATGTCTCATCATTACTAGTGCCAACAGGCATCAGCTCACTTTTTTGAACATTGACCCTGTAGCCGGATAGTTTGCCAAATTCTTTTAGTAAGACCATTAGCTTAGGAAGACTCAAAAGGGGTTGTGATATATATAGTAGCATGTCGTCCGCGTAAAGCGAGACTTTGTGCTCCTCCCCAGCTCGGTGAATTCCTCTGATATCAGTATTTTGCCTCAGAGCTAAAGCTAGTGGTTCCATTGCAACCGCAAAAAGAAGCGGTGACATGGGGCATCCCTGTCTTGTACCACGTTTAAGCTCGAAGAAAGGGGACAAATTATTATTAGTACGAACAGCAGCCATTGGAGAAGTATATAAAAGTCTGATCCATGATATGAATTTATTGCCAAATCCAAACCTCTGTAGTGTACTGAAAAGATAGCCCCACTCCACCCGGTCGAACGCCTTTTCAGCATCAAGTGAGAGGACGACCTCTGGCACACCAGGTGGAGAGGGGCTATAAAGGATGTTAAAAAGGCGTCTGACATTGAAAAAAGAGTAACGGTTCTTAATAAAGCCTGTTTGGTCAGGTGATATAATGGAAGGCAGAACCCCTTCTAGTCGGCGTGCCAGAACCTTGGCAAGGATTTTTGCATCCGTGTTAAGGAGAGAGATTGGGCGGAATGAATTGCACTCTAGAGGGTTTTTTCCTTTTTTGAGAATTACAGAGATTACTGCTTGGCGCATGGTCAGAGGTAGGGTCTTAAGTGAAAGTGATTCTTCAAAAACTGACATTAGTAAAGGGGCAAGTTGGTCTGAGAATTTTTTGAAGAAATCTGTTGGATATCCGTCCGGCCCTGGGGACTTGCCGCTTTGCATAGATCTGATTGCAGATATTATTTCCAGGGCCGAGAAGTCTTTCTCCAATGAATCAGCTATGTTTGGGTCTACGGATGGAACATGTAGGGATCTTAAAAAATCCTCCAACACTGAGGGTGCAGTTTGACATTCTGATGTGTATAATACTTGATAGAAATTTTGAAAACAGGAGTTAATTTTGAGGCTATCTGTACACTTTGAACCTTGTTCATCATTGATTGCAGGTATAGTCTGATTGGCAGTTCTTTGTCGTAACTGATGTGCGAGAATACGTCCAATTTTTTCCCCATGTTCATAGCATCCGTGTCTAGATTTGGAGAGAAGATATTCCGCCTGTTGCGTTGATAGGATATCAAATTCGGTCTGCAAAGACAGACGTTTTTTCACTATGTCAGGAGATGGTTGATGGCTATATAACATATCTAGTTTCAGGATTTGATCCATTAGTTCTTTAAGGCGCACTGTATTTGTTTTCTTCTTATTTGCGCAATAAGAAATGATTTGGCCTCGTAAATAAGCTTTTAAAGATTCCCATATAGTTGAATATGACATTCCTGGCGTTTGATTAGTGTCAAGAAAAAATTGTATTTCAGATGAAATAAAGTTGGTAAAAGACTCTTCTGATAAGAGAAGAGGATTGAGTCTCCAAGGGCGGTAACTATTTTGTGTGTTAGGAATGCTGATTTTCGTGGTTAGCGGACCATGATCTGAAATGACTATGGCATCATAGTCACACTTAGTTACAGAAGATAGAAGTCTTTTATCCAGGAAAAAAGTATCTATGCGAGAATAGCTCTTATGCACTGGGGAGAAAAAGGAGTACGCTCTAGCAGTAGGATTACGAAATCGCCATACATCCACTACACCATATGTTTTAAGAAAAAGCTGGATTGTGTGTGCTGATTTAGACAAGGACGTCGTTTTGGAGGAACTGCGATCTAAGGTAGGGGAAAGTACACAATTTATATCGCCACCAAGGATAAGATGGTGTGATGTCATGTTTGGTAGACGAGAAAAAAAATTTGAAAAGAATTCTGGATTGTCCCAGTTTGGCGCATAGATATTGGCCAGGATGACCGGAAATGAAAAAAGTTGCCCTGTCACAATAATGTAGCGCCCTGCAGAATCAGAATCGACATTAGCCATTGTAAATGGTATATTTTTATCAATGAGGATGGCTGCCCCCCTAGTCTTTGTGTGGAAATTAGAATGATAAACTTGTCCTGACCATCCTCTTTTTATTCGGAACAGGTCCGTTGTGCGCAAATGCGTCTCCTGAAGAAACGCAATATCGGTCTTAAGTTGTTTTAAGTGTGTAAATACCTTTTTTCTCTTAATTGGATGGTTAAGTGACTTCACGTTCCAACTCACAAAGTTCACTGATGAGAGTCCAACCAGTCCTCTAGTAGAATTAGGATCAGTCATAACCTACTGAGTAAGATATTTAGTGCACTTGAAATTTAGGCTACATCTGGCTGAGCAAATAGAAAGTAAGAAAGACATACATAAAATAAATCCAAGAAATAAACAAGTCTGGTATAATCCCACCCTCCCCCACCCCACCTAGTGCCTAGAGAAACAAGGCAAACATGGTACCCCTCAAGAACAAATCCACACATATGTGTTTGTGTTGGGGAACTCTATAGAGCCAACTGTTCAGGCTCCCATCGAACGCTTCATGAAAACCAGTTCAGCGCATTGTTATTGTAGTACTACAACATCTGCTATGTGTTCAAGTAAGAGAAAATAAAAAATAAAAATAAAAATAAATAATTTAAACCCCACATCTCTTATGGAATCAATAGTTTAAAGGTGTTAAAATTAAACACTGTGGATTAGCCATCATATAAAATTAAAACAATTACATTTTGTAATCAACAGAAATATATTCAGTCAGACAAATCCTGTCACTATAAGGCAACCTTTAAGTTGTAAGAAAAACAAAATCAAAGAACTATTAGGCTACAGTAAGCCTATAAATAAAGGTAATCAGCATTGACAAAGAAAGGAGAGAGAGAAGGGGTCTCTTGGTCCAGTCATTTTACATTTGTTTTCCACTTTGAACCTCGACAACAGAAGCTGGTGAAACTTAACAGTCTAACAACAGTGACATTAGTCCACTGGGTGCAGCCAGTTTAGCTGCCTTTCCACGGACGAAAACAAATAAAGTATTGTCAGAATAGCTGAAAACACGAAAACAGTCTCACTCACGCTCCTCGGCGGGGATGATGTGGTTCCTCACGTAGGTCATCGCTTTTTCTGCGTCGGTGAATTCCTTTTCTTCCCCGTTGTGTGTGACACGGAGACGGGCTGGGAACAGTATGCCAAACCGGACGTTCTGGCGGTTGTGGAGCAGCTTTCTGACCTCGGTGAACGCAGCTCTGGCTTTGGCGACTCTTGTAGTGTAATCCGGGAAGATAGCAACTGACTCTCCGTTGTACCGAAGTGGAGCACGGGTGCGCGCCCGGTTCAGTACCTCAACACAGTCCTGGAAATAGTGAAGTTTGGCTACTATCGCTCGTGGTTTCCCGCCGGGTTTTCTTGGAGCCAGGCTTCTGTGTGAGCGATCAATGAGCACATCCTTGTCCAGCTGCAGCGCCTCTCGTAACAGCTTTGAGACCGATGTCGTGGAGCTTGATCCAGGCGTCTCAGGCAGCCCCAGTATTCTGATGTTACACCGCCGCGCTCTTCCCTCCATGTCCTCGCATTTGTCTCGGAGCTCCGCCACCTCCGTCTTCAGGGTGTTCACCGTGGTCTGCAAAGTCACCACCTCGTCTGACCATGCTGACAATCCGGTCTCCATGTCTCGGACTGTGGTTTTCACTTGGTCGATCTCCGAGTGAATCGCCGCCGTGTTATTTTTAACTTCTGCTTTTAATGCCTGCAGCTCGTTTTTAAGGAAGTCGAAGTCGTCGGCAAGTGCGTTTTTCATTTCTGATTTTATCACCGCCGAAATTTCAGTTTTCAGCGAGAGAAGAATCTCCGACTTCAAGGACTTGGCGTCCATCTCTGGTTTAACGTTAGCTGACCGTAGATGTGGTGGAGATGGTCTTGCCGCGGTGCTAGTAGCAGTGTAGCTCCCGGCGGTGTTGGGCCTCGTGTTCGCTGCTCCAGTATATTGAAATTTTTTCAGATTTGTCGCCATTCACTCAAACGTAGACTTCCTCTCAGCTTCGGAAATGCTTTCAGAGCAGATTAGTCAATATTTTAATGTACTGCGCGCTTATTAACTTAAAATAAAAAAGAAGTTCGACGGGAGCTCAAACAAACACGTCCTACTCCATCGCCAGCTCGACAGCGCCCCCTTGCTCAGAATTGTTTTAAGGACCTTTTGTTGTACAGACTGAAAGCAGCAGCTCATTTGTAATTGTTTTCTAATACGCAGTACCTCACCTGAGCTTTATTTTCTCAAGCACTATATGTTAGCGAGATATTATGGAGCCCCCAAAGTCCATAAAGGTAGTGTTTATGTGCACAAGACTTAAAAAAAAAATTTCATTAAAGTGGCCAAACCCAGTCCCAGCACCTTAGCTTTGATCTTTATGTATGCATTTGGAAGACTTTCACGAGTAAAATACTAGAAAAAGAAAAAGGGGAATATATTATAGTCATTGTGTGGTGTTTTTGTCACTGTGATGTCAAAAGACGACCAGCAGGTGGCAGCAGAGAATTTCAGTCATAAAAGCAGGGGTGTTTGAAGACTTTAGCAGTCCATGGGGATATTCCAGTAGTTCTTAAGGAGGCTGCAGGAGGTCTTGAAATGGCTCCAGTTGTCCTTGAGGAGGTTCAAGGGTTTTTGAAGAGGCTAGAGCAGTAAAGCTTGGATTAATAAGGTCATAGGGGTGTATGAGAAGGTTCCAGGAGTCCATGAGGAGGCTCTTTAAAAGACTAGTAATTCTTAGGGATGCGCTCCTCGTCCTTGGGAAGGTTCCAGGGGTTGCTCGGGGTGTTGTAGGGTGTCTGAAGTCCCACAATGCAACTCGCAGCAACCAGAGAAGCCAAATGTTGGTGAAACTGAAACAGTTTGGGAAATGAATTTATTGCCAACAAGAATAAATATAAAGACAGACAATATCTTCCTGTGCTTTAAACATATATTTTCATCGAAATAAAAGTCACTTTTTGTCCATTATTGTACCTCTGTTTTAAGGTTGTGGACATATATGGCAGGAAGTACCTTTTATTTATTTCCTGTATTCGATGCTGTTGTTATTAAGCATATTTCCACTCTATCCTGCTGAGATTTTTGGCTCATGAATGTTTTTTTCTTTCATTAAAGTCTGTGTGTTTTGTTTTTAATGACTGGAATAATGGTCCTTGAGTAGGTTCCAGGTGTGCTTGGGGTTTTTCTGAGAGTCCTAAGAGGTTATAGGGAATCCTTTTAGAGGTCTTGTGCTCCTTTAGAGGTTTCTAAAGTCTAAGAGGAGATTCAAGGGGCCTTCAGATCATTTATTGGATTTTATAGATAGTAAATACAATCAGAGCAACAGCCTGAGACAGAGTATATCCAGCAGGTTGATGTGATCAGAGGATGTAAAACAGACGGAGGCTGAGCTGATGTCATCAGGAGCTAACGTCTCATCTCTGCTGCCACAAATTAAACCGTGTTTATTGAAATGAAACAGCTCGATGCGGCGGTGTGTTTCTGACAGCCTCATATCGTCTAAATGATCTGGAGCAGAAAACACTTTGTTTTCATTACGCTGAGTGAAGTGTCTGATGAACGCTGCGTATCATCAGCTCCTGCTCTGCTCCACCTGCTGAACACAAACACATCTTCAATTTTAAAAATGGAGCTGCAGTCTCTGTTCAAAACTTCATGAACTAATTCAGTGAATTAATGAACAATTTTCCTTCAAGAAGTGCTTGTATAGCACTTCAGGATATCAGGGTAACTCAATTGCTGATTTTCACCTCTTCTCTGCGAGTATGAGTATATTTAGCAGTTCTGAAGGTGGTCGTAGTGGATCCATTAGTCCAAGGAGAGGCTATGTGAGTCCTTGAACAGATGCTGTGGTCCTTGAGAAGTTCTGTGGCTCTGTGGTGTCGTTCCTTTGGTCTATGAGATGGTTCTAGTTATCTTTGAAGAAGATTGCAGTGGTCCTTGAGAAGGCTAACTTCTACTGTAAGTGGTTTCAATGGTCCCTGAGGAGGTCTCATGCTGGATATGGATCCAGTGCTCTGAAAAGAAATACCAGTGGTTCCTGTAGAGGTTCTTTGGGTCCTTGGGGAGGTTGTAAGCGTCCTTTAAGGCAGAAGTCAGGTTCACAGACGAGGTAATGTATTAAAGTTTGCTGACTTCTTCCTCACACTTTGATGTATCATCTGGCTTTTAAACCTGAAGTTATAGCGACAGGCGAACAAATAAAATGCTCCATTACCTTGAATAAAAATAGGATTTCTCTGGGTTTGAACACTGTTGGAAACATTTGGGTTAATGTTAGTACACAACTCGATAGATCATCGTTGTTTTTAAATATTTTCATGCAGAAACATCTTTAAACGTCTAGTGACCAAATTATGTATGGAGTTATATTTCTGAAGCAGCTCCATAGACTGACAGGAGGTGTAGCCAACGTCACCCTGATGTCCCTGGAGTTTCGGATGACATCACAGCTCAGCTGATCCATCATCACTGCAGACAACAAGGCCTCAAAATTAAAAACTCATGGCCCAGCTTGTGACCTTAAGACCAGAGTCAGATGAGGAGAGAGTCCCGACCGTCATCAGTAATTGTTTTAAATTAACATCTAACATCTAACCAGATTATATTAAAAAAAGAGGGATCACAATGCAGCAGAGGAGCAAACTGAAAACTATGAGGGGATTTGAACACCGACCGGGTTGTGGCGGACTCAGCAGGGACCTGGATTCAGAGTAAACCTGATAGAAAATCAATACCATCATCAGCTCCGCGTCTTCCACCACTGACTTCCCTCTCCTTCCAAACAGAACATTAAAATGACATCCTGCTGTCACCTTTTTGATGACGTACAACTGAAATGTGTCAAATAAAGTTGAAACACAGAAAGAACCTCGCTCCAAAGGTTCATCAAAGTTCAGGATCTGAGAAGTAATATGAAATACTGGGTTAGTGAGTTACTGCAGTGGAGCTAAAAAAAAAAAAGAGAGAGAGAGAGAGGGCTAAAATTGAATAATGAGGCTCACATTGCAGCGGCTTAAATGTGGATTTTGGTAAACAGGAAGTATATCATAAGACTAATGATCCTCCCTCTTCTTTTCTTTTCTCTGCTCCTTCTGCTATCAGCCACAGGCAGAGAGGTCAGGGTGGAGGAATGTGATGGAGGAGGAGGAGGATGTTGAAGCATCTGTTGGATCCTGAAGCAAACTGGAGGGCGGCGGCAGCAGGAAAATGACAGTCCGAAAATACTGACTGAGACTGAGGAAACTAACCAGATTTAGTTTTTTACAAACACAAACTGTGGAGGGAAAAAATGTGGCTCATTTACCTCTCCTGACACCGATGTGTGTCAGAAAAATGTGGCACTTATGGCTATTTCATCATGTTTTTACTGGAGGCTTCAGCAGGCAAGGGAGTGTTCAACAATGTGGAGTGTCGGGTCAGAGATTATTACTCATTATGGTTAAATAAGAAATACGTTTAAATTGGTGATGAGGAAAATAAAGATAAAGGATAGAACAACTTACTCTCAGTAGTTAAAGGACCAATTTGTAAGATATGGCCAGAATTTTAAACATTCAAAAATGAACTCAAACCTTCAACAGAGTGTGAAGAAACAACAGCGTTGATGTAAACGTCAAAGACGTCTACGTACTGTGTTGCAGAGATGTCTACTGAAGTTAGCATGCTAACCAGCTAGCCTCGGCCTGTTCGGTCTCTTAATACCACTTTGTACCGGCAAAATAGTCCCAGGAGTATCTCCCAGCTGTCAGTGTAACAAAATTAACAAAATTAACTTAAAATGCATTCAAGTTTCTCTCTTCTACCGAAATAAGAAGAGGTGTGACCTGAGGTCCCAGTACAGGAAAACTCTAGGGCCACTGGCTCCACGGCTAATTGAGCTAATGGTAGCTAGCTAGAGCCAAGGATAGCCAGCAGAGCAGGAGTTGTCAGCACTATGGTGATATGCTGCCCTATATGTGTCTGGAAATGCCTTCAAATTCTGCATATATTCTACAAATTACACCTTTAATAACGGACATTAATTTATCAATCAGATGGCACTTAAATTCTGTGAAGTGTGTATAATAATGTAGAGTTAAAAATGATCTCTGCATCTAGACAGTGATTAAAAAGTATAATAAAAACACTGGTCTGAAAACCGTGTCACCTGGGAGCAGGTGTGGTCATGTGAGAGCTTCATGTCATTTGATCTCAGCTCATGTTTTGTGAGAGGCAGACTGATGTTCAGATGTTCAGTCTGACCGGCGGCGGTGATTTCTGACCGCCTGAGTGAAAACAGCAGCTGAGCTCTGACGTCCTGACAAACACTCTGGATCTGAACCATACTGACTCGTTCAGACCCGCTCATATGACTGATTAGCATAAAAAACAGAGAGGAGAACGACCGGCAGCCTGTCTGCCTGATCGGTACAGTTTCCCTGAGGGACTCAGTATGGCCTCCCTCACTCCGAGGGCTATTTTTATCCTCCTGTAAGACAACTGGAGGACACTCTTTATTTGTTTTCTGAAGGAACTGCCAAATATGCGAAGCTTCACATTGATTACTTTTAGTTAATATTGTTTGTAGTGAACCATTTCCATCTCTTTCTGGACACCCAAGCGATATGTTAACAGCCACCCGGCAACACCTGGCCATCTCGCAACGAGGGGCAAATGACAGAAGGGTCGTCCGAGCTGCTCAAAAAAAGCCAATACTGAAGTGCCAGAAACTGCAGTTCCTTGAATGAGCATTTAAGGCACAACAGAGTTGCAGCATTCTCCTAAACACCTGAAGTAGCTGGGGATTTGATTTAAAACAGACAAAAATATCCCACTGCCAAAAAAACAAACCCAACATAACATGGTTCAATAAAGCTTGTCCGGCTTAATCCAAGTCTCTGGAAGCTCTGAGATCCCAAATGTATTTTAAAAGACATTATCTACACCCTCAATACTCAGTCAAGCTTGTGCACACACCTGGTTTAGCATCTACGGTGAACATTTTGGCCTCAAAAAGGTTGTAAATAACGTCTTTTCAAATCAATGTGGGATCTCGGGGCTTCTGGAAACTTGGATAATGCCGGACGAGCTGTATGGAGCAATTTTATGTTTTCCTTCAGTTCCTTTTTTTTTTTTTTACATTTTAAAAGAAGTCCCCAGCTACTTCAGCTGTATAGTAGAATGCTGTAACGCTGATTTGCTGTGAAGCTCCAGAAATGTTTTGTCGACTACGAAACTTCAGCCGACTTTCCATCTGCATGGGGGTGAAGAGATAATGACTGAATTTTCTTTTTTTTTTGGGTGAACTTATCCTTTACAGCGATGCTCACACATGAATGCATCAATACTAATAATACTTGCAATGCAGGACTTTTACTTTAACCGAAGAAAATTGTGTAATTGCACTCTGGTCCTGATCTGCCTCCTCTGATGCGAGTCTGTCCCTTTTGATTTAAATGAATCCAGATGTTGAGGCTAAACAGCAGCAGAGGATTCCTGCAGTTTACTGTCTGAGGAGGTGGGGGGGATTCCTCCTCTCTGCCTTCTGGCCCTGCGGCTCTCTCCTCAGTTCAGTCCTTCACTCTACACTGCAAGAAATGTCCCACCAACATGTTTCAGCCTCTGACTCTCACCTGAAACTGACCTCTTTAATCCCACAAAACTTTTAAATTAATCACAAAGTTTCCAAAAGATAACAAACCTCCAGAGCTCCTAATTATCAAATTAAGTAGATTTTAAAGGTCATATGACTTTACCCTTCCTTTACACATTCATTTGTCGCTGACAGGAGAAACACAAACAGGAGACTGATTTTATCTCAGTTGTCTGCCTCTGCAGGAGTTTATCTGGTAACAGTGCTCCTACTTTGTTGTTAAACTACTTTTACTAAAATATCTGAGACTATTGGAAGAGACCATACTTCACGTCTAATGTGAAAAATCTTTAAATGGTGCAGATAAACCATTCATGGTGCCAAAATCCATAAAAAAATCACATTAAAATACCTGAATTAACGTGAAATAAATAAATCTCAAGATAAATAAAAAAAGCATTCTGGTATCACAAATAAATCTATTTTATTGCTCGTGGTGCTGCTCTGTGACATATTTACTGCTCTTTAATTTAGATTAACTGTTAAATAAAGTTATGGATATTTTTTGCAGCGGTCGCTCCACTCCTCACACACACACACACACACACACACACACACACACACACACACACACACACACACACACACAGATGAACAGACAGACAGACAGACAGACAGATGAACAAACCGTGTCTCCTGCTGGAGCTCAAGGACTGAAGGACACCGTAAAGCGCAGCTGATAAGCGGCTTTAATCGGCTAATTTGGCCCGGGTGGCCTTCAGCAGGCTGCAGGTGAACGCACACTGGAGCTGCTAAAAACACCCGCAGTCCGACACACTCACCGCGGTTTGACCGCAGGAACGCTCCGGGTGGTCTTCACTCCCTCCAGCCTGAAACGGATTTCCTCCTCAACTTTCTCATGATTTGAGGATTTTGACGCGCTCCACCTGTTTTATTTTCATCTTCTCGACACAAAATGTTCTAAAGAGGAAATACGGAACTTTTTGAGTATTTATTATAATAGTTATGAGTTGACGTGTTTTATTGTGTGAATTAGTCCGCGCACCACCTGTTCCATTCGGTTTTACGCGGAGTTTCTTTTGCGTAAAGTGCGCACCGGAGCGCTCTGGAGTCTCCGTGACACCACGATGACACCACAGTGCGGGGACCAGAGTCCGGCCAGGCCTTCATGAAAGCCCGCTGGCCGCACTGCTGCGGCTGGGACCGGGACGGAGCGGAGGAGCCGCGGCGGAGATGGTAGCCAACCTGAGCGCGGCGGTGGAGAACCCGGGGGAGGCGGCGAGGGGACACAACCTGCCCGCCCTGCTGATCGGGGTGCTGCTGATCGTGGTGATCATCTGCGGGAACCTGCTGGTGTGTCTGAGCGTGTTCACGGAGAAGGCGCTGAAGACCACCACCAACTACTTCATCGTCAGTTTGGCGGTGGCGGATCTGATGCTGGCGGTGCTCGTACTGCCGCTCTTCGTCTATTCCGAGGTGAGATTGACTGAAACACACTCGTTAGAGACAGTACACTTTACTTTGACTACAGGTGGGATACTTCCTACTTTAAATGTTTACCTCACGGCTGCATCCACAGCTTCAGGAGCCCCCCTCATGTTTCAGGGGCCCCTGAGAGCCTGTTGTGGTTTATATTTGGAGTCTTCAAAGTCCAGATGCAGCTCTGTGGCGTCTCTGCACACCAGGTTATACGGATTCACTTTTTACACATTCTCCTGTCAAATCTGTTCGGAGAGCCGATTTATTTATTTATTTATTTTTTAAATCCCTAAAATACCTATGAAACCTTATATTAGTCTTGAAAATCTAAAATGAGGTGAGGACGCAGGCCTAAGTAAGTAAAACGTTTTTTATTTCAGCCAAGCAGGGCTGCAATGTTCCATTATTTTCAATATCTATTAATCATTTAGTCTATAAAATGTTAAAACTTGTGATATGTGCTCATAACAACTTCACAGAGCCCAAAGACATCTTCAAGTTCAGCTACTTCTTTTTCCAACCAACAGTCTAAAACTCAGAACTCTTCATTTAATGACATTATTGGCAAAGAAACGCTGCAAATCTTCACATTTAAGAAGCTGGAAACACCATTTTTTTTTGCTTGAAAATGCCAGAAACGATTACTCGATTATCATCTCTACATAGACCAGGTTACAAAGTGCTTCACATCAACATCAGTACAGAGAAAGAAAACACAAACACAAAGAAAGTCAAAACAACCACAACACACATGAACACAAAAGGCATCCAGTAACCAGCCACAACCCATAAATGAGGGTATATCCAACTTAAAGAGGTGTTCGTTAAAATGTTGTTTGAAACAGTCAACAGCTGATCTCATGGGCGGAGGGGGTTGTACCAAAGCCTGGGTGCCAGGACAGCAAAAGAGCAGTTTTTGGCATGCGGTCAGCTACAGTCAACAGGTTTCGATTGGCTGACCGATGTGACCGCTCACTGGTGTAAGGGCTAAGTAGCTCTGACATGTAGACAGCAGCTAAGCCATGTAGTGATTAAAAGAATCTTAAAATCGATCCTCGACTTCACTGGCAACCAGTGCAGCGAGGCTAAAATAGGAGTGATGTGAGATCTATGGCCAGTTTGAGTTTAGAGCTGAGTCGCTGCTTTTTGGACGAGCTGAAGTCGTGTGGGGGCAGGTTGGATGAGGCAGGTGAAAAGGGAAATTGCAGAAGTCGAGACAGAAAAATGAAGGTGTGAATGATACAAAATGAGAAGCTGATAATGGTGGTATGAGTTTTGCAATGTTTCTGAGTTGATGAAAACAGGATCGATCCAATTTGTTGACAATCGAGAGTCAAACACAGCACCAAGATTCCTCCAGTGGATTTTGGTTTGACATAAGTGTGCAAGTCTGCCAGTAAGTGCACTGAAAAATGACATTCACAGTATTCGGGGTCGGGGCCCATTAGAAGCTCATTTTGTCAAAATTTAGTTTGAGAAAATCAACAGACATCCAGTCTAGTTTTACAGAAAAATTTGGTTGAGTGTCGTCTGCGTAACAATGACAGAATATACAACCAAAACAACTGATCATCTGTCCGGAGGGCAGAGTTTGACTTAATAGCAGCAGTTGTTTCTTTAGTCAAATCAAAGACAAAGTTAGAGTTTGTAAAGTTGCAGCTTTAAGTTTCTTTAGGTCCAGTGTTCGATATCTCTCATTTCACTAAGCTGTGCTTATACTCTGGTTAGGTTTAGGCACAAAAACTACTTGGTTAGGGTTAGGAAAACATAATGGTTTGAATTAAAATACCTGTTTTGTTCACCCCTAACACAGATTGATATCATCCTAAAGGGCTCTTTAAAAATATCCAGTGTTTTCACGCTGACAAATACTGAAATGCAGACTCGAACTACTGGCGTGGCAGCCTTGTCTCCTGTAACTCCTCCACTGTCCTCTTAGCCTCACGATATGAAAGTCAGGTTTATAAATGTAATGTGAACGTGGTATATAGCCTATGACATGTATGTATGGACATATCTGTTGTTTGTAGAGACGTTAACTGCTGTCATTTTATCCTGGCGTGGGGGCTGAGGTCAAAGTTTGAAAATCCAAATAATAGGATGTGATCAGATCATTTAGGATAAAGGTTAAGTTTGACAGAGGCTGAGCACTGAAGAGAGCTAAATAGGCTGGAGTGATGGATTGCACAGACTGCTGCTGTTGCTGTCGGCTGTGGTTGAGTGAACAGTTCTTTTGCCTAAAGTTAGTGATGACAGGAATCAGTGTGACCGGTTTAATAGATGGAATACAGTTTGCAGTCTGAACTGCAGATAACATTAAACACTCCTGTTCAGTAAAGCTGAAAGATTTACACAGTATACAAAAACAAGAACACAGGAAGTTATTGATAAAACTGAACTGACCTGTCCGGAGTACGGAGTCCACTAACTCACAATGCACCAGTAACTATTCACCTGAACAGTTTATGGTGTTCTGTATGTTGTCACTGTAATCCTTGAGCGTCAAGACAGTAGAGAGTAGACGTGACCTTTTCTGTGTTACCATGTTTGGTTCAGGAGATATGATGCAAAGTACATAATTTAGTTATAGTGGAAGCAGAGATGGCCGCCATTCCAGCATCGGTGTCATGTTGTGAGCCAGCAGATGAGAGCCAGTCCAGTTTGGGTGAAGACCATTACGCCTAAATAATGTGGGTCAGTCCAGAAACTTTTTTTTTTTAGCCAGATGTGTAGATTGAGTTTGCAGCTGAAATTCATGTTGCCCCACAGTGGAGTGAAGTGAGCAAAAGATCCCTTAATTTGTCCTTTAATTTGGAAAAGCAATATAATCAAACCCCTTGAAAACACCATTTGATTGACTTTTCCCATACTTCATTTTATGAATTTGAAATATTTGACAAATTGATTATGTAACAGATTGTCAAGAGGTAAAAGTCCTCAAAAACCCCTTAATTTCCAGAGCCCTTAATGATCAAATTGAGCAGATTTTAACACGACTTTCCCTTAATTTACAAATGAATTAGCTGCTGATGGAAACATAAGACTGATGTTATCTCTGTTCTCTGTCTTCTACACACCAAATCCATTAAATCTGTTAAGGGTGCTGGTGTTGCTTATAATCCAATAAGGATTACAATTTATTAAGGGAAGGTGGTTTGATTAATTACAGTATCTGCTTGATTTAAAGGGTGTTTAAGGGCTAAAACCCCTTTAAAATACAGCAAAAGGTCATCACAAAATTAGCATGTTAATTAGAAATTCAAGGATATTTTAGGGGAATTAATTAATCAATGTCTGTCACATTTTTGCCATGTGTTGGTAAGAGGATTTTACACCTTAAGCCAAGCAGAGAAACCAGAAAATCACCTTAACCACTGGAAAAAATACACTTCAAAAATAAGTGAAAAAAAACAATGAATACAAGGTGTTTCTTTCTTGTAATAAGTACAAAAAAAGTTCCATTTACCTCATTGAAATGCTGCTTTCAAGGTAACTGTGACTTTTATAAAGTGTAATGTGACATTTTGATGAGCACTTAGACAAATACACTTGGTAAAATATTGTGATATATCACTACCCATCACTTTATTCATTAATTATCCCCTTAAAATCCCATTAGAAGCACCTTAATTACATAATTATTTATCTGTATGGGTAAATTAAGGGAATTTTAAGGTCAAAGATTAAGAGAGAAGCAGCTGGTGCATTTTCACTCGAGATATTTGTTACTCAAATCGTGTGATCTTTTGTCCTCACAGTTCAGTTCAGATTGTTATTGTGTCACAAAAGGGAACATAAAACTAGAAACACTGACAATAAAATGTTATTAAAAGTGCTGATTAAAACAGCAAAAATAAGTGGAGGAATCAGAGAAAGTGCTGAGATGAGTAGAGATGGGTTATCGTGCATTAAAAGCGCTCTTATTGCACATTCAGAAAACTTTATCTCTCAAATACCTTAAAGGGGGGATAGTCCGCTGGTCACTGTGATGGATTTGTGTTTCTAAAAATGTGATTAAACATTAAAAAACATGTAAACACAGCAGAAGACAAATAAAATATATCAAAACAATAAATAACATGAGTGGTTACATGAGTAACAGAACAATCAGCACAGTGTACAAATACTTTCAGAATAGTATATATTACTGTATTGTTATTATTGATGTAATAATGTGTTAATAACTTTAAAGAGCTAATTTTATTACTTAACATAGGTTTACTGTAGTTTGTAGATTTGTGATATCTTACCTTAAAGGGACAATTCACCAAAAAAAAAATCAAAAATCCATATTTGCCCTCTTAGCTGTCATGTTAATATCAATCTAGATTGTTTTGGCGTGAGTTGCAGAGTTTTGGAGATAATGGAATATATAATATAATGGAACTAGATGGCATTTTTACTTGTGGTGCTCAAAGCGTAATTTTTTTTTAAAAAAAATCACATTTGAAAAGAAACAATGTCTTTCCAGAAATAATGACCTGGTTACTCAAGATAATCCACAGACCTTGTTGTGAGCAGTTTCATGTTGGGACTATTTTCTTTCCGTATCACTGTACAGAATGAAGTGTGCATCTACTCATGGACAAGAGGCTAACTAAGCTAGCTAACGTTATAGCGTAGTCAAAAAGGACGCCATTAATGTTTACATACATTAACAACCTCGTGCATGAGTAGATGCACGTTTCCTCCTGCGTGGTGATACGGTTCTTAATTTCTGGAAAGGGACATTGCTGTTGAGTTTCTCAAATGTGTTTTTTGCCTCTTTGAGCACCACAAACTGAGTGCCAATTCCATTACATAATCGAGAGCAGGCAGACATCTCGACAGCCGATATCTCCAAAACTCTGCAACTGACACTAAAAAAATCTAGATGGACAAATAGCACTACAGGTAAGAAGAAAAATATGTATTTTTGATTTTGGGGTGAACTGTCCCTTTAACCTATAATAATACATCATATATCATAAAATAGAAATGTCAAGATCAACTTCTAAATCAACAGGTAAGAAGTCATAAGATCATATTTTTGTATCTTGAATCTAACAAGATTTAAGGTATCTATCAGTGTTTAAACTCCCGTCTGTGATCCTGCAGGGAACCAACACGTCAGTGCGATCTGGTCTTTACATTCAGTGAACTGTCCCTTTAACGGTCAGCTCTCACCTCCAGCTGACCTCTGATGAAGCCCTGCCCCCTCCTGTGACATCAATGATCAGACTCAAACAGTCTTGAACGTCTCTTTTACTTGTTTGATTTTACTCTCACTGATTAATTTCACTTTTTAAAATCTTTTCTGTGAGCTGGTGGATATGAAACTCTTTTTCCCAGCGATGACAATCTGATGGAGGCAGGAAAATCTCTTTTCATCCGTAAAATCTCATTAAATTAAAAGGAGGACTCAACCTGGTACAGTCCGTCTTTGTCTATGAGCGCTCAGAGAACAATTGCAGTCTGTACATTCCCCCTGACGTCCGCTCTGTTCCAGGGTGTGCAGGTCAAACCAGGGGGCCCCACAACAACAATGGATTTTTAGGAAATCGATGAAAATAATAAGAACCATGAGTCCATGTCAGTCAGTTCTCACTCTTTTGTCCTCTCCCTCTCATCTTCTTTGTGTTTGTTTATTGGATTGTTCTTGTAGTTTCATCCTCACGGCTCCTCTTTGTGTGTTTGTTTATCTAAACTGTTTTTGTTGCTATCGTTTCAAAACTAAATTAATTAAAGAGCTGATTCATATTTCAGCCTCAGGCTCCTTCTGCACTGTGCTGGAAGAAGTATATTTAAGGTCTTTTACTTTAGAAAAAGTCATAATGCCACAATGTCAAAATACTTTATTACAAGTAAATCAATTTACAGATTAAAGGACTGCTGGTTTGACTTGGATCAAGGTTAGTGTGTTTTCAGGGATAAATTAAGGGTATTTTAAGTGAACAGTAAGTAATACATTTAGCAAAAAAAACTTTTAGAGCTTTTCTTGAAAGGGTTGTTTTGTATTTTTTTATTTGTTTATTTGTATGAATGTGTTTATTTATTACTTCCACCAAGGAGTTTATGTTTTGCACGTATCCTTTTGTGTGGTTGGTTGGTTTCTCAGCAGGGTTACACAAAAACTTGTGAACAGATTTCCACATAACTCGGGTGAAGGATGGGTCTTGGCCCAAAATATACCTCATTAACTTTTGGTGCTGATCCAGGATTTTTTTTTCTCACTTTCTGTATCATTGCAAGATTGATGTGGATCCAAAGTAAAAATCTGGATTTAGTGGATTTAAATATGTTTTGGTTTTTTTTTATACATGATTAGGTTTGATTGACTGTTGTGCCTTGGCGGAGGTATGCTCTGTGCTTTGTGTCATTGTGTCATTACATTCTTATGTATGTAATTTTTTTGATTCTTTATCAAAAAGTATCTACAAAATGTATTTTAGATAAAAGCACTGGTAAAACAAACCTGGGCTTTCCCTCTTGAAAAGAAATATGTACAACAGTACACGACAAAAAAAAAACATATTCCTTTTTAATTTTAGAAGTAGGTTGTTAGTTCCAGTCTGATGAATCCCCCATGCTTAAACAGTCTGGGTTAAACACTTTTTAATGAAATTTCTTAACTCTTCACTTTAAAATGAAAATAGTGTTTTTGTGCTTAGCAACA
The DNA here is from genome assembly GCF_040436345.1 of Pagrus major. Lineage (NCBI taxonomy): Eukaryota > Metazoa > Chordata > Actinopteri > Spariformes > Sparidae > Pagrus > Pagrus major. The sequence goes on along the minus strand of NC_133222.1, from coordinate 22,343,226 downwards.
TACTTAACCACTGAAATAATCCAAGGGCCAGAATGAGGTGGCAAGAGGGCCGCCAGTTGAACAGATTTGATCTACAGGTTTTGTGTGTTTTTTTGTGTGAGACAAATTTTAAATAGTTTTCATGACTCTCAGCACATTGATCATTTGTGCCTGCACCACGTTTCTTTGACTGAATGAAACACTACATTTATAGGCGACGGTGGAAACACAGGGAGGTGGACATAGTGGATGGTGGATGTATAAAGTTCAGGACTACCATGCCAGAGTCCAAGGTTCACATCTAGCCTGGTTGTGTTTAGGCAACAAAAGCACTTTGGTTAATGTTAGGGAAAGATATATTCAGTCTGTGAAACAGTCATGAAATTTAATCTGTAGGACTTCAGCCTTTCAGTTTTATATTAATAAAAATCACTGTGAAGTAATGATTCAAACTTTAAGAATTATGCACATGGACACCAATTTTCCATTTAAAACTTGTGCTGTGTCACAAAAAAAGGACAATTCATGCCCATGAACACTACAGATTAAATTTCATCACTATCTCATGAACTGTTGTGATTCTGTGTTGGGTGTCAGTGAACGCACTGAGCACGTGTCTGTGTTTCAGTTCCAGGATGGCGTGTGGACCCTCAGCACCACCATCTGTGACGGTCTGATGACCATGGATGTGATGCTGTGCACCGCCTCCATCTTCAACCTCTGTGCCATCAGCATCGACAGGTCAGTGCTCACCTGTACAGGTACACAAACAGACAGACCTCACTGCAGGGGATCTGAAGTCTATCTGAATGTGGAAATGTGATTTAAATCAGGTTAGCAGGTTACCCAAAAATGAAAATTCAGTCATTATCTACTCACCCTCATGCTGATGGAAAGTCAGGTGAAGTTTCGTAGTCCACAAAACATTTCTGGAGCTTCACAGAAAAAACAGCATTGCAGCATTCTCCTAAACAACTGAAGCAGATGTGGACTTTAAAAAGAAATATACACAGCGGCTCCATACAGCTCATCCAAGTAATCCAAGTCTCTGGAAGCCCTGAGAAGACGTTATTTACACCCTTGACACAAGGTCGAGGTCGTGCATCCACCTCAGACAGGGAAGATTTCGGGAAGATTTCAGAGTGAATTCTTCACCAAAGCTGTTTTTTTTATCATGGTGAAGTTTCTCCACCTGTGGTGAGGATGATACAGATGATTCAGGTGCAGGTCTACAGCCAAACCAACCCTGAAACTCCTCCAGGACTATGCGCAGTTGATTAAAAGAAGGAGGTCAAAGTTGAGCCATAACTCACAGACTCTGTGTCATAACCAGAGCTCTAATCGGCCTTGTGCCAGGGTCATTCAGCACAAGCAGCTAATTAATCAGACCACAACTGTGAGCGGTCTGTCAGGACCACACAGGACACCTTGGCAAGAGTTTCATCTTCCCTTCTGAAGGTCGTCAGGGTCAGACAGTCACACCATGGTTCACTCTGATGTGGAAATATGACGATGACCTTTTGTCTGTTTCCTGTAAAAGCTCCAAAAGATGAAACATTAGCGCAGACAGAACGATTTAAAGCCCCAAATGAAGGATGCATCTGCAGTGATGAAGTGCCAGTTTCGTTCTGCGCTCTTTAGTTTGACTCAATGAGATTATCTGAACTCTCGGCTGATGTTGAAGGATGAAAATCTGAGCTGAAAACCGGGGCTGCTCCTAAAATCTGATGTCCCAACTCCAGAAATGTGATTACATCAGAGACTGATGGGGCCAACGAGGCTAACGTGGACTGATGGTGATGATCTGAAGCTTTTTGAAGCAGCTGGCAGCAGTTAGAGGTTTAACTGAATGACAGTCTGAATAATTCAACAGACTGAGCAGGAAACTGATCCTGAAGGTCTGCAGAGAGTCCACCTGCTGCTGCTGTCCACAGGCTGAAGGAGGAAATCTTCTAGACTCTCTGCAGGTTTGATGGTTATAACAGCAGACTGACTGATGACCTGCTGTCATTCATGGATGGATTACTGAGCAGTACCAGAGGCCCGAGGGCTGAGGGGCCCCTGAGCCGGAAGAGCCTCAGAATGAAGTTCCTTGTTTTTTATATTTCTGGTTGGAAAGTCAAAGAGATCAAACTTTTGTCCCCATCACATGTTTAACTCCTGATCATGATCTGGTCCTTTAATTCCTGAAGGAATATTTTAGGAAATATGTTTACTTGCTGTCTTGCAGAGAGTTTTTATTTTTATTTTGATCATCGCTGTCCGTGTACTGTGTGAAACCAAGTTGACTTATTATTTAAATCCAAATCTTGATCTTTTGTTGACTAGAGCTAACCAAACTGACTGAAAACAGTATACTGAGATAAGGAGACCTAACGGGCAATTTGACAAGCGGGAATACATTACCAAGTTCGTTGCCGGGTTTAGCTCCTGGCAAACCAGCATTAGTCAGCTAGTAGGACTGCTAACATTAGCTGCATTAATAAACGAGCAAGCGGTAACTGCCTGACAGCATCTCAACTTTGTAAACCACCTTGGCACTGGATTCTTGTTGTCAAACTGGCAGAAGTTGATCTTGGAGTTTGTGTTCAGTCACGACACCGGCCATGTTCACATCAGATACTGATACTGTCAGTTACTTTAACATCAAGTAAAGCCATCTGTTCATCAGGAAACACTGTAAATCAGCAAGGGTGATGACATGATATGATTTGTTGAAATTGGATAGTACAAACTGACATTTTGTTTTACAGGAAAAAGACGAGACTGGATTCTGATATAAAAATACAAAGAAAATTATTGTCATGTCATTTCAGGTGCACCAGATTGTAAAATGTTTCTCTCTTTTTTCAGGTTCATTGCCGTGTTAATCCCTTTGAACTACAACAGGAAGCACGTGGACATGCGGCAGATAGTGTTGCTGTCAGCCACGTGGATCCTGGCCCTGGCCGTGGCCTCTCCTGTCATGTTTGGCATCAACAATGTGCCAGGTCGAGACCCCACTGAGTGCAAACTAGAGAACGACGACTATGTCCTGTACTCGTCCGTGTGCTCCTTCTTCATCCCCTGTCCCATCATGCTGCTGCTATACTGCGGCATGTTCCGCGGCCTGAGGCGCTGGGAGGAGGCGCGCAAAGCCAAGCTGAGGAACAGCATCCAGGCCTGCCGCAAGCTGCAGGAAGCCGCCGCATCACTGCCGCCACTGGCCTCACTGCCGCCGCCACTGCCGCCCATCATAGAGAGGGAGCCAACGGATACTCAGGATGAGCCATCCACCATTCCATCCCCAGACAGAGCCTTTCCCTCAGGAAATTACAAAGATGGTCCAGTGCCGACGGTCAGCTTTGCAGAGATCAAGTTCAACCCCGATCCTCGCAGGAGGAAGACGGCCAAGATCAACAGCCGGGAGCGGAAGGCCATGAAGGTGCTTCCTGTCGTTGTGGGTGAGTTCACTTCCTGTTTGGTAGCATCAGCGTGAATGAATCCCCTGCTTGTCATTGCAAGACCCGCCCTTCTCTGCCTCTGATTGGCTTCCCCTGATATTCCTTAACTTAACCCTGACCAATCTCACTCCTCACGCCTAAACCTAACCACCGAAGGCAACCAATCAGAAGATGAATAGGGCAGGTCTTGCCAAGAACAGCAGTGGGATCCACAATAACACGTCTACTGACAAACTGAGCAATTAATGAGCAGATTAAAGGATCCAGAAGGTAGTATTGAGAGGAACTTTCGCATGAGCCTTACGTATGCCATGAGCTTAATCTCAGCTGTGAGTTCTGGGCATGGGACAGTAATTCTCACTTTTAATCACAACTGATTAAATGAGTTATTACAGACATTCTTTAGAGTTATAAACAATTCAGTAAAATGTTATCCATCCATCCACCTGTCCACCTTTATCTAAAGTGATATAATGGGCACTGGCCTCACCTCCACCTCTGATGTCTGTTCAGAGGCCCTCACACATCGTTAAGAAAAGGTCGGCCTATTAATAACAGCCAGTGTTGGTCCTAATGCGAAGAAGTGCTTCCCTTTAGCACACAGCAGTTAATCCTGCAGCTCCTTAATCTGAAATCCTATTATTATGTAAGCTTGGTGTGCAGGTAGTTCTCATGAATCTCTGTTTGAATAGAGCACTGACTGTAACAGGTCAACGATATAAAGAACATAATTGCAAAATGTCTGACCAATAATGTATTTTGTATGACCTGAACTCCAGACCTGTATTGGTGATCTTTACAGCATTCAGCAATGAAAAGGTATGATCTGACCTAATTATCTTGCAGCTACCTGCTGCTACCTGTGTGAAACTGATGGGAGGTGATCACCTACATCAGGTCACCACTGTTCGTTGTTAAATAAGATGTTAGAATCCATCTATGTCAAACTGGAACGGCCGTCTTTGAACGGAGGAGGTGGCCTACAACATTACTTATCACCCACCTACGATGCAGTACTCACTGCACTCAAGGCTCACCTAGCCTTAGCGACCCACATGAAGGCCGGTTGGGTCAACGACCCACAAGTGGCCCTAATGACTCTGAAACTCAGAGATCACATGTGTCCTTAACGACTCTGTAAGGACACTCCCACACAGAGTTTAAAAGCCTGCCAACTCCTCTCCAGTTAGTTAGAACTGAAGAAGCCTCTTGGATGAGAGGTGACACGTCCTCAAGAAACTGAAACACGTCCAGTTGCCTATGATACAGCACTTAGAACTACCATGACCTGGATGACTGAGAACCTTAATCAACAATAAGATGTTAGGTTTGTAAGGAAGTTGCCAAGGTGATAGAAAGAGAGCTAGGGAGATGTCTATTCTCAGACAAGAATAGATCCAGAGAAACGGACAGATGCAGGAATTTTTCTCACTTTCTTTGACACTTGAGATAAGGCGACATTTTCATTAAAAAGCTGCTGTAAGCATTGTCATATTTTTAGTTAACTTCTCCCTCCCCTCCTTCCTCTCTACGACATTTTGAGTTAGATTAGTGTAATAAATAAGTAGTCCATTGGAGTATTCTGAGCTGAATGGTCTGTTAATAGTAGGTACTAATTAATCATTAATCATTTACAGTAAATAAATAATGAAAATAAGTGCAGGAATTATCTATTTATTTACTGCAGAACCCTAAAAAAAGACAAATCCAGCCTGGTTGCAGACAGATTAGCATAGTGTAGGCGAGTAATTTTCAAAACCTAGTCCACATACTCAAAATCAAATTAAATTGGTGAGATGTCAAAGTTTGAATCTGATCCAAATCTTACCCTATTATTATCCTCGTGATTATTTCAAAACCTAAGTACCTAGTAAAGCCTCGTAATCCAGCTCCCTTCAAGGACCCTTAATTCTCATTACTGGAGGTAAGATGCAAGATGTAGCAGGCTGACAAATCAAAGGAAAAAACGGTGTCTTGACAAGGTGTTGGGCCACCACATGACACTAGAACAGCTTTAATGCACCTTGGGATTTATTCTATATCACCGCTGGAGGGACAAATCAACATTCTTCCAAAAGATATTCCCTCATTTGGTGTTTGATGATGGTGATAAGAAGCACTGTCAGACATGTTGGTCCTGAGTTTTTACCACCTTTCAGTGAGTGCTTTGCATTGATATAATGAAGGAGATCAGTCCCATCAGGATAGAAATACTTCATCATTGGACAAAGGTTATCACTCAGAACATCTTTGTGATGATTTGCAGTGGACAAACAACAATGCCAGCAGCATTTTTATGCCTCTGCGGCAGCCGTCGCTGGAGGCATTGTGTTTTCAGGTTGTCCATCATCCATTTTTGTGAATGCCACATCTCAGGAACGTCTTGATAATGTCTTAACAATCAAAGTCAAAGGTCACTGTGACTTCGTAAAACACATTTTTTTCACTCAAGAGTTAATACAATAACTTAAAGCAAGAAGGGAGGGATGCCCTACATCTCAAAACCATTCTCGGTGGTGCTGGTAAGTCAAACAGAGGTGTTATTGGTTTTTCTGTCTGAGAAAAACTCCTCTGATTCTTCATCATTTCCCCGTACAGGTGCCTTCCTGTTCTGCTGGACTCCGTTCTTTGTCCTCCACACGATGCGAGCTCGCTGTCAGGGCTGCCATGTCCCCCCGGCCCTGATGAGCGTGGTGACGTGGCTCGGCTACGTCAACAGCGCTCTCAACCCCGTCATCTACACCGTCTTCAACACAGAGTTCAGGAACTTTTTCAAAAAGTTCCTGCATCGCTGCTGCTCCAAGAGTGCCGGATGAGGACGCTGCTGCTGCATGGACTGTTTTTAAATGCACAACAGCTGAAAGAGACGCTCCTGACTGCTGATTTAGTGTCTGTGTTTGTGCTGCCATTGCTTCCTTCCTCTGTGAGGTTTTATTTTTCTACATGTGCCGACAGCAAAGTTTGTTTGAGCTTCGTGTTACCTGTGAAGAAGCTTCCGTCTGAGACACAAACTGTTTAGAGGATCAGCAACACATCTACATCACACAGTCGACGAGAACTGATTTTATATGTTGAAATTCATCTTTTCAGAATAAAAGTTTTCAATAAAAAGCTGCTTGTTAAGACCTGTGTGTTTGTGGAGGGGTAAAGACAGAACAGCTGTGTTCTGTAGCTGAATTTACAGAGGTCAGTTTGAGTTTCAGAAACATGTGTTTGAGTTCATTTTAAAATTCTAAAGGAACAGTTCACCCAAAAAGAAAAAATCAGATGTTATCTACTCAAATTTCAGTCCACAAAACATTTCTGGAGCTTCACAACAAAACAGTGCTGCAGCATTCTCCTAAACATCAGAAGCAGATGGGGAATTGTTTTAAAATGTTAAAAAACAACTGAAAGAAATCATAAAATAGTTTCATACACTTTGTCCAGCATAATCTAAGTCTCCACAAGCCTCAAAGATCTCGAATTGATTTGAACAGACGTTATTTACACCCTTAATGTGCGGTCGGGCTCGTGTACCCACTTCAGACAAGGGTGTGCCCCAACTCTGAGGTTGCTTCTGACTGCTTGTTGAATAGATCGGGTCTATATTTGACATGTAGGAGTATTAACCGTATATATACACCTATATTACCCAATTATACAGTGTCTGTCCTAGAAAGGCTGCAGCCAATCATGTCCCCATCTATCCATATAATCTGGGTAGTATGCTGAACATGGGACCTTTGGTTGGTTTGTCAGCAGGATTACACAAAAACTACTGAACATTTTCTCCCCCCATTAACTTTTGGTGTGGATCCAGATAAAGGAACGTAACCAGGATTTTTTTCTCACTTCATTTTAACATTGCGAAACATTTTTTCCACATTAATGTTAATTTATCAGGTCAGGCTAAAATAGTCTTCATCAGGGCATGACATATACACCATGGACCTTCTTTTTAGTAAGATAGATAGTTACTACTTTTTAATTTTTTTTACTTGTACTCAACCTTTGTCCTCATCCTTGAAGAACACCTGATTTTTTTTACATCAGCATGACTCCATTTAATCCTGACACATTGAAGTGTCTTGTTTTATTTGATATTGGATTAGGCTTGATTGTGGGCATTGACTGAGGTATGAGCTCTACTGAGTCCCATACTAGTATGTAAGCAGTGCTAAAAAAAAAAAATGCACCACAACTGTGGAAGGAGTGCTGTCTGAAGGATAAATTCAAACAACTAAAGTCTCTTCAGTTTCTGTGCCAAACTTCATGGAGTCAGCGAAATCAACGAGGAGCTAACTGTCCACACACGAGCATGAAACGAATACAACAGAGCTCGAACTACGTAGCTTCCACTACGTCAGAGCTGCTCAGCATGTTCCAGAAAGAGTCCAGATCGTGCAGATTGTCCCTGCAGGATCTGGACCTCCACAAAGCCTCAAAGTCATCTGAAGATCATGAAAGTTTGACGATAGTACGTCAGAGACAACAAACAGACGTGAAGCTTTAAAAGCTTCTCAGCAGATTTCATCAGAGTCAAAAGAGCTGAGAGCTCCAAGCAAACTGACAGCAACACACACACACACGCGCGCACACACACACACACACACACACACACACACACACACTGTACACCACACTCCTGATGCCTATTTTCCTCTTTCTTTCTATTCTTGTAAAAGTGAAAAGTATCCATCTGAAGGACATTTCTACCACAGAATAAAAAGAATCCACAATTCCCCTCAAATGCACTCAAACTAAAGTAACAAGCCTGTTTTGAAATTGTAAGGAACAGAAAGTACAGATATTTGTGTTCAAATGTGGGAAGGAAAAGTCAAAACTTGTCAGAAAAAAAAATACTCAAGTAAAGTACAGATAACTGAAGAATCAACATAACTACAGTAACAAAGTATTTTTACTTCGTTACCTCCCAGCATGTCGTGCAGGGGGGTGGGAGATGTTCATGATGCTAACCAACTTGGACAGCATCCTCTTCTCCATCACCGCCTCCAGAGAGTCCAGCTCAGCTCCTCCTGCCTTCACTGAGCCGCCCTGTCTAATCACCTGTTAAGCTTGTTATCTCTCAACCTCATGCTCCACACGGCAGCATCAAAGGCAGTGCCGGTCACCACAGACTGGTAGATCATCTGTAGAATCCTGATGGAGACGATGAGGGCCTCTGATCAGCTCAGGCCCCTCTTGTAGAGGGTTAGTGTTCTCAGCCTGTCAACCAGGAGCACTCTGAACTATTTAAAGGAGTGATCCAGGGGTCGGGGGGAGGCTCCTTTGTCTTGCTAATGTTTAGCTGCAGGAAAGAGATCCTTAATATGCTTCAAATTGAAGAGATGGGGAGAATATCCAAAGCAATGTATTCTCAAGTTTATCTGAACTTCAGCATTTTGAGTTACAAAAAGAGATAATTTCACACTAAAAGACATGCATGTTAGCAGAGCAGCAGCTGCTTCAGTCCTCCATCAGTCAACACACAAGAAGTAATCAGGCATTGATTGAGATGTAGACCTGCAGTTGGTTTCAAGCAAAAAAATAAATAAAATTAAAGCCAAACATTGGCTTGTTCCAGCTTCTTAAATGTGAGGATGTTTTTGCTTGTCACTGAAAAAAATAATTAACGGAGAGTCCATGGGTTTTGGACTGTTGTTTGGACAAAAGAAGCTATTTGAAGTCTCTGAGGAATTGTACTGAGCATTTTTCACAATTTTATTGTTTTGTTTTTAATGTATTTACATTCTCGATGCACAGTCTAACTCGTGCACCCACTTCACACAGGGTGGGCTTACACTTTTAGCTTTTAGATTAGCAGCTACAGTGAAGATCTCAGCTTAAAATAGGGTGAAAATAACGTCTTTTCAAATCGATTTTGGATTTGAACAAGTCCCCAACTACTTCAGCTGTTTAGGAGAATGCTGCAATGCTGTTTTGATGTGAAACTGTTTTGTGGACTATGAAACTTTACCTGACTTTCCATCAGCAGGGGGCTGAGAAGATAATGACGGAATTTTGACTTTTGGGTAAACTTTTGAATGTATATATATATAAGATAAGGAAGAGATCTCCTCTCAGCCAGTATGAGCGAGCAGAATGATCACAACAAGCAAAACCTGTCTCATCATTCATTTGAGCACCTGACTCATATTCTGAGATAGACTTGAAAAATTGTGAATCTATCTTTTAAAAGAGACGTTAGAAGACGCTGCAGCTTCCTCTGTTAAAGTTTCTTACATTTACAGTTGGCTGTTAATGTAGGAAATGTCTGGTCCTGTGGGGGTCCACTTCACTGTCATTGAGCAGCAGCAGACACCTGAGCGCCACTGGGACTGAGACACAGCAGAATCAAATGTCATCATGTCTGAGGTGATTCATCAAGAGACGCTCCGACAGATCACCTGACTGGTGACCGTCAGAAATATAAAACAGCTAAACTCCTCCACTGTCCTCAGCTGCTAAACACAACATAACTGAATATAAAAGCTGGTACATGTTGAACAGAACACACACATCTGTCTGCTGGAGTCCTGCAGGAGGAGTGATGCTGAGTTTTCCCTCTGAGACCCAAGTTGGATAAAAATAAAACTGAAATTTGTATTTCATTAATAAATTAACTTATTAAATAAACATCTGAGGAGATGAATGAAGACAGAGAGACACAAGTCTCTTCTGAATCCTGCTGACGGAAGAAACGACGACCTCAACACAAAAATAAAGAGAGAGAAAACAAGGTTGATTTAAGGTCCAGTTTGTAATAATTATAGATCAGTGAGGAAGTGATTTATGATCCTAAAAATGTGGTGACACACTTCCATAGTATTTATTTATCATCTGTAAGTGAGAATTAAAATTTAAATCAGATTTAATCAATCAGATAAAGTTAATGGCCAAAAGTATGCGGACAGCCAAACTTTCCAACATTATATGCCCCCCAGAGGGCGCTGATTCTTCCTTATCAGATGCAGTGTAAACAGAAAATAAACAAAATAAATGAAACATGCCAATTTAATTCATTTAAACAATAAAAATTGAAATGCCAACTTTAGTGGCAACTAATGAAAATAATTTAAACTGTGGAATAACGTGCAAACTGGACTTTAAAATGTGAATTCTGTCCTGAATTTGGTTAATTTCTAAATAAAGTAAAATAGAAATATCCTTCTTCCTTTCAGGAATCCCCTGAAATCTGTCAAAGTCAAACATCAAATCCAGTAAGTGAGATACACGATCTGATTGGCTGAAACGCACCAATCACTGAACTCCATTCAGCTGCTCTGGTTTCTGGCAGGGTTGACACACATCATGCACCATGTACCCACAAACGGAACATTAAATTTGAGTTATCTAATTTAAGTATCTAGTTTTGGTTCCTGTCTGTCTGAGCTTCTAAGTTTGAATCACAAGTAAAAACAGAAAATTACGGAGCTTCAAAGTCCGGAAAGCTGGAAACCCTTCAAAATCTGAGTACTTTTGATTCAGACAACAAAACCAGCTAACAATTCTTCAAGACTCATAATAATAATTAAAAAAATACCATAATACCATTTAAAAACAGACAACAAATCATTTATAAGTCATCTGTAAGTACTGGACAGGGTGGGGAGGGTTTAATTTAATAACATGTTTTAGTTTATTGATGTGTTTGACCTTTATTTATCCAGGCTGGTGTCTGGAGGTTTAAATCTGTTTTTGGAGATAAAATGGCAGCAAAATAATGTTTCATAACAACAGAGAGATAACAGTCCCTGAAAGACAGTATAAAATATAAATCATAATTACAGTGACTGATCTTATTAGTAAATGAATTGAGAGAATCATAAACATAATGGTTAGTTGCAGCCCTAAACCTTTTACCATCATATTATCTTGTAAACATAATGACATACTGGTGGTGAATTACTGCTCTGATTATTACTGAAATATCGATTCAGTTCAGATCACCTTCATGTGCAGTTCAGTGTGTGACAATGACGTGTGCAGAGCTGCAGTTCCTCTCATGTCCACTAGATACTGCTGCGATGGAAGTTGAAGCGGATGAGTAAAACATGATATGAGTATGAAGTTAGTTTTTATAAAACAAGTTCAGCTCTCAGGAGTTCAGAGACTCTTCATCTCTTCACTCTTCATGTCCGTCTGAGGGGAACCTTTCACAATACAAGTCCCAGAAGGAAGCTTTTAAGTCTTCAGCACAGACATGATTACTGTAGAACAAGGACTTCCTGTTTGATGACCTCAAGGCTCCTGTCTTCATGCAGACTGTGGGCTGGGCTTGCTGCACCTTCATTTCACTTTGTCCATGTCCATGGCTGTGATTGGCTCCTCCTCTTGAACAGCCACGCCTCCTGCTGACTGACAGCAGGTGTGCTGATGATCCTTCCAGTCCTGCAGTAAAAAAAACAAACTGATCTGAGATGCTGTTCACAGATTTTTATATACAGATCGTTTCAAGTCATACATTTCTTTATACTGTCATCCTGATGAAGTATCAGAAAGAACCTGCATTTGTTGAGCATCTCACAGCAGGAAATCAGTCCTAATTGGCCCAAAACTCTCAGAGTGACACATTTCGGTTCTACTCTTATTTCAGCTAATATTCAGGACAGCTCCAAAGGTGTTCGAACTGACACTCGACACTGTCAAAGTGCGGGCAGAGATAGTCTATGAAAAGAGAAAACTGGTGACCTCATTTTGAGCGAATAAACTCATTTATTCATCAGAAGTTAGTGGTACATGACACATGGCTTCAATAGACAGACAAGAAGAAGTAGGGTCACGAAACAGAAACAAAACTAGTTGTTTGCTGACCGCCAATAAAGATCAAAGATGAAGAAGGTGAAAAAGATGCATAAATGACCATGGGAAAATGGCTCCTGACTCTGAGCAAGATGTAGAGAACACATGCTGTTTATGCAAAAAAAAAATGACCTCACACCTTACACTTTTTGTAAAGCATAAAATGCAGCTTTGTCACTGCACTGCCCAATATGTATATTGTAAAGTTATGTGACAGGATGGGGCTAATAGGAGTGAAAGTCCCTATACGCGACTACAAGACATTATTTATTTTTTTATAAATATATATGCTATAAGTCTATTATGGAAATTGTTTCTTAGTAAATATTGTTATGAGATTAAGTTATTTATCAATTTTGGCATCATATTTTTATAAAATAAAAGTAAGATAAAACAAAAGTTTTTCCTATTTACATAAAACCTATTTTGTGAATTCCACAAAGCTAACTCTGCTAATAATAAATAAAGCTAGTGTAGTTTCTGCATGTGAAAGAAAAAACAGCTTGTTTTTAATTAACATACCTTTAACTACATCTCCCATTTGTTCCCATGAGAGTTCACGGTCAGATTGGAGATTTTAGAATCACACTTGTGTTCATGTATTATGTTTCAATTAAAAGAGAAGCCTGAGTTTACTACAGAGGATCGTTCAGGTGAGTCTTACCTTCCTCTGACAGAAGGTGGAGCAGTAGTTGACCTTGTGACAGCCCGTACACTCACTCATGGCCACACGACCACAGTTCACACACATCTGCTGCAGAACAGGAGAACACAATTTGAAGACTTTTCAAGACATTAAAGAATATTTTTAGGGTTGTGGGTGCGTGTGTGTGTGTGCATGTGTGTGTCCCCTACATTAATGATGATCTCGGTGATTTCAGAGTTCCTCTTGGCCTCCGAGTCCTCCGCCTGCTGAAACGAGATCTGGTTCTGAAACGACTGATTGAGACCACACTGACACACACACACACACACACACACACACACACACACACACACACACAAAATAATCAGTTAATTACTTTTAAGTTTAATCATGTGTTACAATATACTTGCTGGTTAATACTGCGGATCTAAATCTGACACTATGTATGTCAGTGTGTGTGTGCGTGTCTTGGTGTGGTCTTACCTCCTTCCTGCCTCCTTGACCTTTGACCCCAGCCGTGTCCCCTGGGGAGTTTTTGGCCTGTTCGATCAGAGCCTTTAGCTGCTGGACGTTGCTCAGCAGCGTGTTGGCCAGCTCCTCAAGGTACAGCCACGTGTTCTTCTGCCCCTCACTGACCACTGGCACAGCACCCCCTACAGACGAGACCTCCAGCCCGCTCACCAGCCCCGCAGATGGGGACGCTGCCGCTGACATGGTCATCTTGGCCTGAACCGGCTGAGGAACCACGGCCAGCGCTGGTAACGCTGTCAGGACTGAGAGAGAGGAAGAAACATGTAGAGGGGTTATTTTATGCCTGAAAGGGTGTAGCATGTCAGATATGGCCAGGAATTGATGGTAGCTCCATTAGAAAACCTGGTCTACATGTTTCTGAGGTTTACGTCAGTCCTTCAGATATTTAATGTAGAAGTGAAGTATTTAGAATTGAACAGAGCAGGTGGTCTGTACAGATCCAGGTCACTGTGTCTGTGCGTCCCTCATACATTTACTCCTGCCCTACATACACAATATATTCCTGCGGTGGTGGAGTCACTGACAGCTCGGAGCTCCGCTGAGAACAGACGAGTCCAAAAATAACTGCACATCCATCTCAGACTGCTTTCACATGTCCTGGGGAAAAGGTGTGTGTGCTCTCACAGGTAAACGGAGGCATGCTGATCTCATCAGTGTTCAGATAATATTCACTCTTACTGGACCCTTACTTTCCCACTAATCTGCTGGAATATTTCACAGTAATTTTCTAAAAAGAAGCTGCTATGTGACTGCGGAAGAATTCAGTCATTTTAGAATTATGATAACGTTTATAGTTGGTATAAAGGGGCGTAATCTTCACTGTTTCAGGTTCATTTTCTCACTAAAATCTCTCTCAACATTCCTTTGCTGTCCTGCCACTGTAAGGTAGATGAGATAAGAGAGGATTAAAATGTTGATCTGCTTGTCTGAGTAGCCTTCAGTAGCCTTTATACTGTATGACTAACTTGTGCTAACAAGTATTTTTTGTTAAGAAGCTTTTTGCCCTTGGTTTTGTCTCTCAGGCTACAGGCTGTCCTGCCATAAAGTTGAGGTTTAAATGACTTTTCAGCAAAAAGTACATTTTTGGAGCGTTTTCTGGTAAAAAAAAATAAATAAATAAATAAACAGCTTTAAATGTATTTTTATTTACTTTTACATTTAATATTCCCCCTAAAAAGACGCTAGAATCGAACATCTGTCAAAGACAACTCGAACTGTGTGTCACCATTGATTCCCGATTGATTTGAATATGAATCACAGGATCTCTATTCAATTTCTGATTCAAAGCAATATCAATTCAGTTAGGGATAATTCAGTTAAAATACCAATTCTGCCTGAATATAAAAGAGATTCTGAGAGAACTAATGCTGTAAATTGCACAAATAATCCTCTAACCTGATGTATCATTAAAAAAATACCTGCTTAAATTAAGATTTGAAATAAATGGTTTGTGGTTAAAACTTGAATATGGATAAATGAACGGGACATTTTAGAGATTTTATACATCTAATTATTAAAAACGCTGTAGTCAAAGAACAAGAAAGTGATAAAAGGTGTATGCCTACGTTTTTCAACAAGTGAAAATTAGAAAAATACAGAAACTTTCCTGTTTTAAACAACCTTCATGGCTATTCCACTACAGACTTCATCTGAATGCACCTGTGCTTTGTTCTTTCCCCTACTTCTGTAAAGTGCAGGTAATCTGATAATAAAACAACAGTTACACATTAAGTTTTTCTTGGCTTCTCTTTATATCGAGTCTCCAGGTCGTACTAAAGGATGTATGCAGTTCTTTCTCTTCTGGATATTAAAGCTGCTTATTCATTAACTCCACCAACCAGTGCTGCATGTTTCTGTCCTGAATCAAAGTGTCTCATCTGTCCAAACAGTCTATCTGCTGGGTTTAATAAATTATATTGTGACTGTTCTGGACTTTACTGCCCCCTACTGTTCCCCTGCTGATCCAACAGCTTCATCTTTTGTTTATTTTAAAATCTGATGGACAGTATGATAACTGTGAAGGATGATACCTGCTGTGCTGGCGAACACCTCGCTCTGAGCTGAGCCTTCTGAGATTATGGCAGCCGCGGTGGCAGCGGCATCACCCGACTGAGACCGGTCAAAGGTCAACGTGCCAGAGGTGGTGAACTGTCCTGATGGAGACACTGTGACTGTTGGTGGAAGACAGACATGTTAGACATGTTTGGACATGAAGTCAATGTTTAAATGTTCACACTACAGATCTGAGGGAAACTCCAGGACTTTGAATAACTTTCAATGACTGATCATGTCTCATAGAGAGGAGCACCAACTACTAGGGATGTCCCGATCCCGATTGCGGGATCGGGATCGGGGCCGATATGGGCATTTTTTCACTGACCAGGATCGGCAATTTTGAACGTGGACCCAAGCCCGATTATTTTTACGTCAGCTGTCGCCAACGGACCACAATTTGTGGCAGAATGCAGTCGTGCTCGTAACGTTAGTCTGGAGAACCTGTGGATAAAATGTCTGCAGTGTGGAAATATTTCAAATTAGAAAGCGAAAGCGAAAGCAGTCCAACGGCAACAGGTAACATCTTCAATACGACCGTTTCGCGAGCTGGTAACAAAAGAGCTGCATTTAATACTACAAATTTGATACGGCACATAAACAAAAACATGAGTTCACTCAAGCAATACAGGCAAAGGCACCGAAGCAACAAACACTCGTGGATACTTTCAAAAGGAAAGAGAAATATCCTCGAGTCAGCGACATGGCCACAAATATTACAGAGAAGGTCATTGAATTCATCGCTCTGGATAACCAGCCCACCTCTGTGGTAGAGGATCAGGGTTTAGTTACTGACTTTGTTTACTTGTTGTTTTTGTTAAAAAAAAAAAAAAACCAATGAAAACCAATGTTGCAATAGGATATGCAGAATAAGAAAGAGCCATATGAAAGTATTTACTTTGTTTCAACAAAATAAAAAAAGCTATTAAGAACAGCTTGGATGCAGGGGATTTTTTTCTTAATGCAGCTGTATTATCTAAGAAAATATTAGTTAGGGCTAAGTATCGGATCGGGACTTGGTATCGGCAGATACTAAATATTAAATGACTCAGATCGGGATCGGGGTCACTATAATTTTAGGGTCATTTTCAGGTGGTCAAAGGTCAAGTAAATAAAACAGTTTAATCTGATAAATGGAGGATAATTTTGCATTTTAAAACAAAAATAAATATACAGCTTTTGAAATAAAATGATTTATCATACACAAACTATCTTTCTCTTCGCTGCTCCTCCAATCACACATCAGACTGAGGTCACCTGACGTACATGTGGTCCCTGGAGCCAGTGTGATGTTTTTGGTGGCAGGATGTTCCTTTTTGGGGGGAGTGACAGGGGGCTCGGTGTCCTTCTTTCGTCTCTTGTATGGGACAAAGAGGCGGACCGGACCAGTCTGAACCGAGCAGAGAGGAGACAGAGTGATGAAATCCCTTATTTATACCAGGTAACGAATCCAAAAATAGCTCACAGGTTAAAACCAAAAACGTAAATAAATAAATAAATTTACCATATTGATGTTTTCTGCTACCAGAGCCTCTGTGTCCTTTGGACACTGAGGACAGAGAAGAAGAGAATAAGATAAACACAGAATGACTAACAAACAGCATCAGATCATAACGACACACAGAAGAAGAGAAAATTCTCACAGAAACAGTGATGTGTTATCAGATTGAACCGACACCAATAACTTAATCAGAGCTTCAATCCCAACTAATCATGATAAAAAAAAGAAGCTTAATTCTTTAATTTGGATTTCAGGATGAGGCCAAAAATGGTCTCAATGGCCTGTGGCTTCTTTCATCACTGCTGGGAAGGAAGAAAATTGTATGATTTGGCTCCTCAGAGCTTTCCTGTAATGTTCTGTGGCTGTGTGAAAGAAGATTATAAAAAACAATTAAAAAAACAATTATAAAAAATAATCTCCAACAAGTATTTTGACTTGAAAACTTTTATCATGGAGCTTGTAACTTTGACTTTGTAACGAAATTCTAATTTAAATGAGAAAAAAGTTTCACAAAAGCTTCAATAAATTGAGAATTTTCACTCATCAGTCATTATGTGTCACTAGATGTTGAGTCCACTGAACTCAGACCACAGACTGCCAGTTGATGGTCAATCCATTAGAATGTGTATTACAACTTTTATTCACAGGAAACTATGCAAAACAATTTTTAATCTCTCAGTTAAGTAAAAGACCAAACTCTGAAGGTTCTCCAAGACCAGGACCGTCCCTGCTGACTCACCCCTGTCAGGTCATCACAGCAGGCTGCACAGGTACAGGAGGCAGCGTGGGGGTTCAGGATACGCTCCTACTCAGACACACAAAACAAAGTTAAACTTCAGTTCATGCAAACTGAAGGAGCCCTTTGTATGCATAATAAGTGTAGTACTACAGTAGTACAGTGTAGTAGTACAGAAGTATGAGCGCAGTAGTACCTGTATGAGGCAGAGCAGAGGTCTGCCAGCGTATCTGATGCTCCTCTTCCAGTCTTTGCTGCTCGCTCTTCCTGCCAGACCCTCAAACTCTGTGGGAGTGAACCACTGCTGGTTGTGTCTGATGCAGCGACCTTTACCTCCTGAACACAACACAACATAGTCAGTGTGGCTAATAACAAGAAAAATGACTGAAGATAGAGTAGTACAATAGAGCAGCTAAGTGAGTTACTTCTTGTAAGTGTTCACCTGATCCTAGTCGGTTCTTGTAGAGGACTCCACTAGTGTTCCTGCAGCGGACCGGCAGCTCGTTGTTGTAGACTGACGGGTCCCAGTTGTACTTGGAACAGGAGTCTTTGTCCTGAGGCGGAGTCAGCGGGGTGGGCGGGGTCTGTCGGCCTGAGGAGGTGAAACAAACAGACACCGATCAGTCTGAGGGACTGATGGACCTCATTGTCCTTAAGTCCAGGTTTTTATTTTTGTTTTTTAATAACCTGGTCCCTGTTCTTCAATTGTGGCTGAACTAATTGAGGCTAACATGCTGTTATCAGGCTAAAATTATCCTGTTTTTCTCAATCCAGCAAATTCAGCTGTCTGAAAGAAGTTACAGAATTGATTTGTCCTGAATTAAGTTATCTTGAATAAGAATGTGCTCTTATTTTAATAAAGACAAATGAGTTGAGAATAAAAACCACGATGAGCTGCTTTAACTGGCCCATTGCTGATTATGTGATTAACCCTCCAAGCATGCACTGGGGCAATAAATTCACAGACATAAACCTTATTTTATGTGCATTCCTGCAATGTTTCAGGACTTACTTTGTTCTACATTGTGCTCGATGATGTTTTCACTTTGCGATGAACATGCAAGAGACTTTTCAGTGATAATCATATCTTCAATCCATCAGAATCACAACTACTATTAAAGTGAAACCTTACTTAAATCGCTTTTATAGTAAACAAACTTGTATGTTATTGTGTATTTCATTTAGGTACAAGTAACTCTTTGTTATGATTACAAAATGATCTAGTGATCTAATGATCTAGCTAACTTTCAATAAGCCTACATTTCTGAAGGTTTGGACTTGAGGACAACAGTTCCAGATGGATTTTAAACCACTCTAAAAGAACCAATAAATCCAGACTTTTGTCAAATCATCAACATATGGAGATAAAAAGAACAGGGCCCCAGTTCACTATGGACGCCTCAGACACAGCAGGACGATCTCGGGACTGTAACACTCATACAAACACACACACATACCTGATGCGATGGCAGTAGCAGACTTGAGGCCGGCAGCCTCCACGATGCTGCCGTCAGTGTGAACCACGATCAAAGTGGCCTTCTGGGTACTGAGACCTTCACTCAGCTGAAGGGTTGTCCTCCCACTCTGTGACACACACACAATAAATACAATCAAAGAGATGGCGCAGTACAGGAGAACGCTGAGCTGACTCTGTCTGCCAGCGGACAGCAGTGTGTGTGGATCTACTGTACCAGCATGTGTTCGGGTAGACTTCCTGACGTGGCAACAGTAGTGGTAAAAACATTGTCCTCTGCAGATTGAACGTCTCCCACCGTCACAGCTGTCACCTCTGAATGAAAACAAGAGATTCAAATATTTTATTATTGCATACATCTTAACGTCAGAACTTGTACTGTACTATAGCTACTACAGTTCTCCTGTAAAGATAATATATCACAGCTAAGATCACAAAAAACACAAATATGATGCTCCTTTATATCTTAAATGTTTAAATTACGTGCTACATAAGCGTAGTCATCTTATTTGGTTTAAACATAGTTTAAGTGGGTTTTGATCTTTCCATTGTTCTTAGTGGTTTTGTTCAACTAGTTACATTAAACTGCAAATTGTTCCTAAAAATTCAATGAAAATCAGATGGAGACTCTGACTCTGTCAATTTTAATCCTAAAAAATGAAGGGATATGCATAAAGGTTATCTAATCAATTAATTTGTGAGTGGGCACTTTTCTCAAATAACCACACTTCCGTTCAGCATATGGTTCTGATATCATATATTTGATATGATTACAGATTTACAACATGGTTAATTGTTTCCAGTCAGCTATCTTCACCCACCAGTTAAAACACTGTACTGGGCTGTGGGCTAGCAGTGAAAATCAACTCTAAAAGTTGAACTTTTAAGGTTGGGTTGGTGCTTTATGATGTCATGTCCATCATGCATCTTACTGGCACCATCACTGCTGCACCTTCAATCAATCAATCAATCAGTACACTTTAATCACTTTTTTTGTTGATGTCGTGCCTTTTGCTTTATTGCTATTTATATTTTGTTTATGCTGTGCTGTGCACAAACAACATGACTTTGTTGCCTTTGCATTGTGTAATTATATTTGATTCTCATGTACATACATGTACAGATAGACATATACACATGCACCTTATCCCTGCTGTCCCTATATTTTTATTCTGTATATAATTTGTGTATGTTCTCTTTCTTTCTTCTTTATTATTTTCTTGTAAACATTGTATTTACTATTACCTATTTCTGTATTTAACAGTGTAATTGTGCAACAGAAATGACAATAAACATGTTTTATCTTGAATCAATCATTGCCGAATTTGATAACAGGTGCTAATATAGTAAGATGATTACAAGCGCTGTATATATGTGATGTTTATGCTGTGAAGAGGCTAAAAGTCTTTAAAATGCACAATAATTAAGCGGAGTTTGGCACAAGGATTATCGTTGTGTCCCTTGAAAACGATGGTTGATATACTTATTGAGGAGCTGTGCAGTTTCATATGAAAATCGCTACTGATCGTTCATCGATCAGAAGTAACAGATTAACCAGGCGCCTGTTACAACATGGAGCGAAGCTCCCTAACATGACCATCACACTCCATGTTTGAGCGCCGCCCCGCTCAGCTCAGCTCAGCAGCGGCCTGCTGCTAGCTGCTGCCCGCCTTGCCTGCGAATGCCGCCTCGGCCTCGTCTGGGTTCGGCAAGGACTCGGCTCCCATGTCGATGTTTCCCGGTTCGGCCATCACGGCCATCGTGGTGACTTCGGCCTCCGACTCGGTATCCGAGCCGTCAACCGTCTGCATGCCGATGGGCGGTTCATCCAGCCCGAGTGCCTTCGTGGCCGAGTCCGCCTCGTCCATTCTTCCGCCGAACGACAAGAGCCGAATGTAAACGAGCAGCCGCGGGGCAGCGCGCGGTCCGAGACCAGCCGAGCTCGACACGAACCGCAGAAGAACTGCAAACACGGAACCCGCTCACGATACCCGCTCAAATCGACGGTATTTTCTACGAAACTAAAGCAGACGCAACGAACTGCAGGCGAGCTAATCCGGAGAGAGGATGGCCGCTCGGCGGTTTGTTTTCATGAAGTCAGGAAAGAGATGCGGCGGAGACTACCGACAAAACACGAGCGGACCCGAAGCGACACACTGTGGCCAAAGCACACACATACAGAAAACAACACGATAGGAGTCAATATGCTTTCACGTTCATTCCTGAGAGGGATTACTGAATACAAACACATGTAGCCTAAATGATTTATTTGCTAACTTCACTCTGAGGTGTGAGGATTTATTCATTTATTTATCGGTTTATTTGACAGGGTTGATCCATGTGGGTATTGTTACAACTAATGAAAATGCAACCAAGGAATAAAACGAATAAAAAAAGACCTTGAATTTCCCTCGGGATCAATAAAGTCAGTATCTATCTATCTATCTATCTAAAACATGGTACAACACTCCAACTGGCAATGGGAATTTCCTTTACTCAAAGTTGTCCTGAGGGCAGAAACATTTCCGCCCTGCAGCTGGATATCATTTCAAAGTAAGTTTGTAAAAACAAAATGTGAGCAATTTTCTCCAAAATGGAGCATTGTGCAGCTATGTGTGATTTTTTTCTGCCCTCACTGAAATCATAGTGTAATGCTTGTAAGTTAGGCTAGCCTACTCTTTCAGAAGCAAGCTAGCTGCTAATGTTGTAGCTTGCATTAAAATGTTGCAGTGGTTGTTCTTATCACAGAAAGGTAGAATAACAAGATAATTCAGAAAAACATCACCTTTTCAGTGTTAATGAGCTAGTGCTATCAACATTATGTGTGCCCATACATGTTAACCATAAGCGCTAGCTAAGCTAGCTAGCTAGTCAAGCTAATCGGGTGAGCTAGAAAGCTTGTCAATGTACATTGCATTAAGCTTTACTGTACTCGTATTCAAAAAACAATGGCTATTTGGGGCAGTGTAGTCTAATTTATAAATATGGCTTTTCTTCATGGTTGTTTAGTCTCATCTGATCCCAGGGCAGAGACCATTGTTTCCCACAATTTTGTCTGAGGGCAGGTAAATCTCTCCTGGTCTCAGGGCAAAAGTCGTATTTTTTTGTTTTACGGCAACATAGTTGGACAAAAGGGAGTCAACTGTCTCCTCTGGTCTCAGGGCAGAAGTTGTCTGAGGACAGGTGAATCTCTCCTGGTCTCAGGGCAGAAGTCGTATTTTTCTGTTCTCAGGAATGCAGAAATGATAACCAGCAGCAGCTAGGCGGAATTTTCGGCAAGCACAACTTCAAAATGGTGGCCCTGCCTCTGCTATTCCCTCCTCTCTTGTGATTGGTTGTCAGATTGACCCTATCACAAATGTTTCTGCCCTCAGGACAACTTTGAGTAAAGAAAATTCCCATCTGCCTCTAGCTGAGGCATAAACATTGAAAACAAAACAGACAATGAGACAGACAATAACTGAAAATAACACATGAGAACAGAAAAAAGAAAAGAAAAAGAAAATATGTTAAATGTGTATGCTGTTTAAAACATGTAACTACATGTAAACTACAGTATAACTTGTGTTTTAACTGTGACTGGAAGGCTGCCTCCATGTAAACCAGTGTATGACCTTTCACATATGAGATTTTCTATATTTCTTGTATCCTGAATACCAGATTTCGAGGGGCAAAAAGAAGAAAAACGGATAACTGTGTAGTTTGCATTTTGTGTGTGCATTTCTACACTTTCAGTTTCTTTAGGACTGCTTTCTTTATCTCCCTGTTGAAACAGGGTCAGAAAACTGGATCTCTGAGACTGCTGACTAGGTCATACAAATCATCGCAGGCACGGATACCCTTCACCTTTTCAAGAGTTTATTTTGCTGTTGTTATTACAGCTCGGCCCATTCATAGCACCTGGCTCTTGGTTTAATCAGGTGTAATGAGCTATATAGAAGTTTTTCCTACCCCTCTTCTTATTTCTCAGTTGTACATCATTGCCTCTTCTCCTTGTGTCTCAGTTCCTCCCACATGAGATATGAGTGGAGGAAGCAAAGGTAGCGACACGAGGAGAGAGGAGTCAGGGCAACAGGCATTTTATTTATTTACGTTTAATTCAGTTCACGTGGCATATTGTGAAATGTAAATGTTCATTAAGTGGAAATGACATACAATAAAGTCAACAGCAAATAGGTCGTTAAAACAAAGGCAGATTTTCATACCAGAAACTTGATCTCCCTAAAGCCAACAACTTCCTTATTTATTGGTAGTAAAATTACACAGTATTGTGTCATAAACTCCTCATTTCAACTTCATGACCCATCCATGCAGCACTTCCAACGCAAGCATCAGGTATAATTAGAGACAAGTAGTCCAACCAAAGTACTGCTCAAGGTTGTGCATCTAGTTTCTTCACTCGCGGCCAGTTAGGACATTTCAAAGAGAATGTCAAGTGCACCAATCAGCTCACAGTGGTGCTGTAACTGCACTGAACCCAGCTGTAAGCATGGCTCAAATCACATTCTGTCAAAAAAGCCAATAAGGCAAACCTCACCAGTAACCGACTGCAAGTTACGCAACCTAATGACCTAATACATTTTTGGACATGCTCTCACTGTGTGTGTGTGTGTGAGAGTGTGTGTGTGTGTGTGTATATGTGTGTGTTTGTGTGTGTATGGAAGCCCTCTCTTTTATAGGTAGATGTCGCTGAGCGATGCAAGTCCCCTCTTGGCAATTTCTTTTAAAAGATTAAAAGAACACATCTGAAGTAATATTATGGTAAAAGACCCTACAATAAGCTTTTCTATTCTATTTTTGTTTTTTCAAAATGACCAGAAACAGAGGTCACCTTTAAGATAGTGGAGAAATGTAGTGCCCTGTTGGCAATATTGATGTGTATTTGTGTGCATGTGTGTTTGCGTGTGTGTGTGTGTTTGTCTGTTTGTGTGTGTGTGTTTGTGTAAATAAGTTTTACACTTCTTCCTACTCCTTTTCGGACATGTTGTCTGTGTGTGTGTGTGTGTGTGTGTGTGAGTGATTGTGTGTCTGTGTGTCTGTGTGTGAGTTTGTCTGTGTGTGGGTTGTGTGTGTGTCAGTGTGTGTGTGTGTGTGTCTGTGCTTGTATGTGTGAGTGTGTGTCTGTGCGTGCGTGTTGCTGTGTGTGTGTGTGTGTGTGTGTGTGTGTGTGTGTGTGTGCATACATTACAGTCATTATCTCTTCTTGTCAGTCAACAGTCAAGTGACACCAAAACAATCAACAACTCAATTTATTACAAAGAAAATTAAAGTGAATATTTGGGTTCATGAAAATAACTGATCTGCTGTGCCATCTTTGTTTCCATTGTATTAACACACCTCTCACCTACAGGACAACAAGGGATCCTTGTCAACAATGGACAGTTTCCTAGGAGTGATAAAGATCTGAGCCATTTTTATTTGAATATTAAAATACTGACTTAAACTTAGCTCCCATAGCCTGCGACAGAGTTGATATAGTGCTGTGAGCTGTTTCCATCAGCACAGAAGGGAGAGACGTCAGAGCAGAGTGAAGCTGAGGAGAGCAGGAGGCAGCAGAGGTGAGTTAACACTGTATCATGCAAAATCAATTCATTCTGAATTTTGTTTTTTAGTTGTGTGATGTTCGGTATTGAACATAGACTCACTAACAACAGTAGAGAACAATATTCATTTAGTAAATACAACATCTGTGCAACTTACTATTTAATGTTCTGTTTTTGTTAAAACTGTACCAGAGGGGTGTTTTGAATTAATCAGCAAATATAACTTGTTGTGAACTGTTTTCATTGCAACTGTAATTTAATGTAAGAAATATAGAGCCTGAAATGTGCCAGTTAAATAATTATAGACATTAAAACTATTAAAATCTGATAAATCAATAAAAATTAACCTATTTCAAAAAGCTATTACAAAATAAATTAAATAAAATGGTGAACAGAACTCAAAGTGATAAGAATAACAAAAGATTATTATGATTATTATACATGCAAGCCATTATATTTTATAATCTAAAGAACTTTTGTCATTGTAATTTGTATATTCTGTGGTTTTGTTGCACTGTTCTGTACATGAGACGTCTATCACATATCTTTCTCTCCCTGAGGTCTCATCCGATTTAATTTCCTATAAAAAATTGTTGTCTTTATCTCAAGGGTCTAAGGACAAAGGCTGTCATACACTTTAACAACAAATGTTAATGTGTGATTTTAGGCAATATTAAATAAACAAAATTTAAAAACTTAAAAATTCTATTTCCATATTTTGTTTAAAGCAAATTGATAATTGATAATTCCATTTATCTGCCTATTATATTCAATCTCTCAAGTTTTTTTGTCTCCTGCTTTAGTGTTCACAGTTTCCTGTTTGAATGGCTTTAATTTGAAGTTGTACCGTAGAAGCAATGTTCCACCTAAGAATTAACATAAGTCCAGCCCACAGAGCAACAGCTGGAGCTCTGATTGGCCAGCTGCTGTGTGTTGGCAGGAGTGTGACTGATAAGGCGGCACACTGCTTACACATCTTCAGTTAAGGACTTTGTGAGATATGTGAGATTTGTCTTAGAAACTCTCTTAAGCTCCTTGAGTGCTGAAATGAAGTATTTACTGCAGGGTTACACTATACTGTACAGGTGTTTCTGTTATTTTGTCCATGCCCGCAGCATTGAACCACTGTTGTGTCTGCTTTGATTATGATTTGCATATTAACCTTTATGTTCCTGTGTCTTATTAGACTGCAGCACAAACCTTGAGTGAGAGCAGCTCTACAGTTTGTTCAGCCTGAGCAGACAGTAAGTGATGTGTGTTTACTCACATTCAGAGCAGCTGCTAAAATCTTTGTGTTTTATTCACTGCACACTCACATATCAGTTTCATCTCACAGAGCAAAGATGCCGTGGAGTCTGTTTCTGCTCATTCTGATGGGTAAGTGCATCAGCTCTACTGCAGTACTACTGCAGTACTTCTACTGCACGACACACTAACAAACAAGACTGAAGAGCTGGAACTGCAGTTTAAGTGTTTATTCTCACTGACATGCTATTTCAGGCTCTTATTTCACTCTCTCTTCATATTTCACTCTTTAAACCTTTCAAAGTTGAGCAGAACACAGAGAAACACTGCATAGAACGATTTTTAAAATAAGACAAAGATGATTAACAGTACACCACCGATACAAGTGTGATTATGTAATCTGAATACTCTAAAAGAACGTCTTAATGTCCTTTCTGAGACTGTCTGTGATCTCAAGTGCACGAACCACTACAGCTTCACCTGGATTCATAAAGCAGCTTCACTGTTCTCTGTTATTATCACATGAAAGGTGAAACATCCAAGTATCTGAGCACAGAGTCTCATTTGTAAGTAGGAGCTGTGTCCTGATTACTTGTGATTTTGCTACTCTTCTGCTCCATCACTGCAGTGTTTTCTCTGGTTTTAGGTCAGTGTTCCCTCTTCACATGTCAACTCTTTATACACCACTTCATTAACAAGAACATGACCTGGGATAAAGCCCAGAACTACTGTAGAGAGAAGTATACAGACCTGGCCACAGTGTATGAAGAGACAGACATCAACAGACTCCATCAATCTGCAAAGAAACAAGACAAAGAAGCCTGGATTGGACTGTACAACGAACGAGTAACAGACAAAAGTGAATGGAAGTGGCACTGGTCTCAGGCAGAGGTGGAGTACACTGAAGATCAGGCAGAATGGTTCGGTAAAGAGCCAAATAATGTAATGCGTGATGAGTACTGTGTGGCGATGTTGCCTCGAACAAAACATTGGTGGGATTTTTCTTGTACGTTCCATCAACTATTTATCTGCTACGATGGTAAGAATATGTTACTATAACCAAATTTTGTACATTCTGATTTCATCCTGTGTAACAATTGCACTATATATTGATGTATCTTTTTAGATTAAATAACATTAAAAACTAAGTGACTATGTGGGTTGTCAGGGTCAGAAATTATTCCCAAGTCACAAGTATTAAAGCTTAACCTTCAATTTTCAATGTCAATAAAGATTACACAATGTGTTAATGAGTTTTAGAAGTTCATAGTGGCTTTATATTTACTGTACAGAAATGACAGTGAATGAATCCAGAAGTGTGTTTCCCAAAATGTCAAACTGTTCTTTTAAATGATTCACCTTTATATGTATACAGTACCTTACTCTAAGATATTTTCATTTGCTTCAAGAATCTCTCTGAATTACACTGAAATCAAGACAATTAAATCTGTTCTCTTAACTAAGCAGAGTATTACCTGTAAACATGTTCATCTGTCCTCCACAGCAAAGAATTCATCTGACAAATTCTATGTGAGTGTAGAAAAGAAGACCTGGCTAGAGGCCCAAACGTACTGCAGAGAGAAACACACAGACCTGGTCAGTGGAACAAAACAGTTGGAAGACCAAGAACTAACCAGAAAGCTTCAGCCCAATCTCTTTCGTTGGATCGGCCTGTTCAGAGACACCTGGAGGTGGTCTGATGAGAGTAGTTCCTTTTTCAGACCCTGGAACCAAACCTTTCCTGACGATCAGCCGGGCAACAACAAATGTGCTACGCTGGATAAAAGTGGCACATGGAAGAATGACAACTGTGACTCAAAAAAACCCTTCTTCTGCTACAACGGTGAGTTTTCCACAGTTTGATCAACAGGAATATCATCAGAGACAGTCTGAGGATCTGTCTGAATTTATATTTATGTGTTTGTGTGTGTTTTAATTTCCCTGACAGACAAAGTGATCTTGATCAAAGAGAACAAGACCTGGGAGGAGGCCATAAATCACTGCAGAGAGAACTACAAGGACCTGATCTCCATCACTGGCCCTGAGCAGCAGAGATGGGTCCAAAAGAGAGCCAAGAACGCATTGAGTTCCCACGTCTGGCTGGGACTGCGCTTCACCTGCATTCTGGAAGCCTGGTTCTGGGTCACTGACGAGAGAGTCGACTATAAGAACTGGGCCTCAAATGTAAAGATGGATGACTGCAACATGTCTGGAGCCATGGAGACAGATGGAGAACACAAGTGGTTCAAAGAGGATGATATGAGGAAGTTTAATTTCATTTGCTCTAAGTTTTAAAACCATCCCTGCTCACTGGCTTTTATTCATTTACTCACTTTGTTTTGGTGGTGTGTTATTTTTAAACAGCTTACATTATTATACTGTGTGTTTTCGGGCTTCATTGAATGGCATTCTGGGAAATGTAGGAATCACAACCTGAGGAGGAGATGAATGAGATTATTAACAGACTGGTGTAACTGCAGATTGAGGGAAGATGTGCAGGATTTCTGTGAGTGTGTACAACTGAATAATTATTAATATGAATTAACCATGTAAACATATTTTTCTGTCATTTGTATACGTTACATATTTTGTTGTAAGTGTTGATTGTCTTTTCTTTCTTTCCTTTCTGAGGTTTAAAACATGTAGTTTTCTCTCACATCAGTGAGCTCATTTACTTACAAGAGAAATAGTGACAACATGTTTTTTGTGTGTGTGTTTTCATGTTTTGGTTTAAAATCATATTAGCGTTTGTTATATTTGGAGATTTGTTGTTGAATGAAATGTTCAACCAGGTTCTGTCTTTGTTCACAGACTTTTTTTTTTTTTTTTTAAACATTTAACAGGATGTTTTTCACTCAATATTTACCTCACTTGCACCACATCTGAGACTGAGAACATATACGGAATAATATGGAAGATTAAAAGTGACTATTAAAAATAAATCAAACTAATATATTAAATAGAAAGCAATACACATAAAGGATAAAGTATGGAAGCTTTATATGACGTCACCATTCTGTTGTCTTATGACTGAACGTTTATTCATATTTTCAGTAAAAACCCTTAAAATGCAAGAATGTGAGAAACCGTAATGTTAAAGTAGACAAGGTACGAGTGTATGTGTCAAGTGTGTGTGTGTTTGTGTAAGCCCCCTATTTTATAGGTAGACGTTGCTGAACGATGCAAGCCCCCTCTTGGCAATTTCTTTTAAAAGATTAAAAGAACACATTTGAAGTAATATTATGGTAAGAGCCCTTAAAATAAGCTTTTCTATTCTATTTTTGTTTTTAAAAAATGACCAGAAACAGAGGTCCCCTTTTAGATAGTGGAGTGTGTGTGTGTATGTGTGTGTGAGGACCATTTAGGAAAAGCAAAACAAAAAAGGCTCCTAGCTAATATTCAGTAGCAGAAAAATGAAATGTATGACATAGGAAGCTGACCAATGTAAAATCGGAGACTGTTGTGCATCTTTACAGAGACCTTACTCCACCACAACATCCCGGATCAAGCTGTTGCACTCAACGAGAGGACAGTGTTCCAAGCCGACAGAGTGCAGGACTCCGGCAGGACTTCATTGATGCTTGATGCTCAAAGTCAGATAAAAAAAAATGCACTACAGATATTACTGGGTTTTTAAGTGTTTATGCTGTCTCATTTCTAGGTCCTCAAATAACCGGTGACTTTGGGTGGCTCATCAACCCAAGCCATCAGTGGACCTGGGAAAAAGACTCAGTCAACTATCTCTTTTGTGGTTCTTTGTTTAATTACTGTGTCAAACAAGCATTCTGAACTGTTTAGCTGCCATTTCAGTAAAAAACTACACAAACACGAAAAAATACTCTTATTTTAATTCATTATCTTTGCTGGAGAGTTGTCAGGAGAAGTCTCTACATTTATCTGTCAGTTTTTCTGACCATGAGACAGCAAGTATCTGATCTGATAGCCAGAAGTATCTGACATATAAAAGAGGTATTTCAACAAAACTAAAAAGTGCTTTAAAGGTCCCATGAAATGAAAAGTGTGATGTTGGGTAATGTGGCAGTGGGTTTATTGTCCATTATCTGTATTATTTAATCAAAATGTTATTTCTTTAGCTAACTAACACTAACTACAGCACTAACATAAAAAACAAACAAGTTTACAAGTTTAAAGACATTTTATGGGACCTTTTATGGAAATGTAGACATAGTTCATGATGTTTATGTGCAGCATTGAGATCCAAGGATTTTACCTCTGTGAAACCAGCAGTTACTAAACTGTGACACTGGTGGTGAATTACATTGCAGGCCACAAGTGCCGATAATGTCAAGAGAAATCTTCGTCTCAGTCTCGTCCAGAGTTCACAGCCTTTGTCGTCCTCACATTGATGAAATCTGTTTTCCTGTACCCACACTGTGAAGAAAAATAAGGCTTGATTATGGACACTGTATTTTGAATTCACAGCTCAGTGACTGCACTGAGCTGTGAATTGTTTATAATAACTTTACTGAAGTAAAAGATGGGTAGGTTTGCTAAAATAGCCTGTCTTCCTATGATTGTACTTTTTAAACAGAAAACACATTTTATAATGTGACATAGATGAAATGCCATTAAGGAGAGTGGTTAGCTCAGCACCTGATGAGGCGTTACACAAACAGTGAAGGGTAGATAAGTTATATTTGTTATGAATGAAAGGAACACATTTGTAGAGTCCTGATTCCTCTGTGGTTTGTATATAACAGCTGTGTGTCTCATCTCTTTTATCACTTGGACCAAAAAAACTTCCTCTAATGATACAGCTGCGCATCCTTGCTCGTAACTCCTCCAGCAGGCCTCCTTTCTCCTCATTCCTCTTTCCTTGAGGACCATTTTATGAATTGAGACATACTGCAATATTTCATACTGAGAATGATTTCTGTGTCACAGGCAGGAGGACAGAGGAGAGAGGAGGCACAAACCAGAAGAATGAGAAGAGCCATAGAGGTTAGGTGGCTCAAGAAAGTGTGTGCTGTGTGTTGACTGTGCATTACCACCAGGTGGCAGCTCACACACACAGTGAGGAGATTGATGAGCTGCTCACTGGTGACCCTGCCCAGTGCTGCTGACTGAACCAGTTCACCCAGAATGAATTCATCAAATAAGTCTGTTTTGCAGCCTTTTACCTTCTTAATGAGATCAATTAAAAAATAAAAGTCTTGGATTTACGCACCTTCAGATCAGTAACAGCATTTAATCTGTGCAGTTAGTCTTAAAACCAAAACTGCTTTGAAAGTCCTCGTTAGAGTGTAGGGTCAAAGGTCACACTAACTAAGTGTGAAAACACTAACATGCAAATGTTAGTTCAGTTAATCCTCCTGTGTGTCTATGTGCTGTAATCCACCTGTGTGTGTGTGTGTGTGTGTGTGTGTGTGTGTGTGTGTCACCTGATTTCAGCATGTAAGGGGAAGAGAAGACATAGACATAACATTACAGTTTTACATCTTCTCTTGAAGTCTGTTTAGACCTGGTGTGTGCAGACCTGATCTATGACTCTATTTATTCTTGGTGTGTGTAGACCTGGTCTGAGATTCTGTGTAGACCCGGTCTAAGACTCTGTTCCTGGTGTGTGTAGACCTGGTCTGTGTATTCCTGGTGTGTGTAGACCTGGTCTGTGTATTCCTGGTGTGTATAGACCCGGTCTGTGTATTCCTGGAGTGTGTAGACTTGGCGTGTGTATTTCTGGTGTGTGTTGACTTGGCTTGTGTATTTCTGGTGTGTATAGAACCGGTCTGTGTTTCCCTGGTGTATAGACCTGGCCGTGTGGACATGATGTGTTTCTCTCAGCAGGAGGAGCTGCAGCAGCAGTCTCTCTGGCGCTCACTGAAGCCACAGATTGTCTAATTAGATTAAGCGAGGCTTTCCTCAGATAATCATTTAGCCAGCTCCTGTTTTTTCCTCCGATGGAGCGCCGCTTGTGACTGTGAGCTTGCTGAAGGTCAAACAGAATTTCTGGAAAACTGACTGGTTTTGAAAGTAAATTGTGGTCTTGAAGCAGGTGTGCAGGACTGCCAGCTGAGGAGCTGTGGCCGGGTTATGGGCTGTTTCTGGAGCTGTGAGTGTGACGCTGCTCAGAGTAATCGGACTGCCACTAATACCTGCTGCTGCTAACAGGAGGCGATGGGGGAAGTTTCTGTAAGTAAAGCCTTTCTTCTACTGCTGCTGTAATGAAGTGACAATAATGTTTTAGCAGAAATAACTGGCTCTGAATATATATAAATGTATATATATTTTTTAATAAAAGCTCGTTATGTTTCCTCAGTGTGGAGGGCTGGCTGCTGAGTTATTCAGCTCTTTCACACAGCTATAGTTTGTGTAGTTTCACCTACGGCTGTGGTGATTAGTTCATTAGTAACTGGTCAACAGAGATTTTCTCCAGTAAAAATTCAAATTATCTTGTTGCATGCTAAGATTGAACCTTCTGTGTTTCCTGTTGCAAACTGAATCTCTTTGTGTGTTTGGACCGTTGGTTGAAATCACTCATGAGGCTCTAGCTTTGCACAGTGCAGCAAAGCTTTATTCACCGTCATGTCTTGCATTCAGCCCGTTCACCCCTCATTTCGCTCTCTTCTTCAGCCTTAAACAGGCTGCCTCTCTCTCGCTCAGATTAAGCCTCGGCTGACTGATTGACACAGATTACAGCTGAAGGCACAGAGGTCACAACCTGTGAAGAACAAATATAAAGGCTTCGGTTCACACACCAGCGGGCACAACACTCAACACCACACACAAGTATCTATTCAGACTCAATCTGTTCACAGTGAATCAACAGTTAAAATGTACCTATTATTGTTTGTTAGCTGGTGTTTTGAGAACAGAACAGCCTGCTGAATGGAGGTTTGATCAGGTCTTGTCTGACTTGCCTCACAGTTACTAGGTTGATTGAGGGCTTTTCACTTATACAGCTGATTGAAGGTGCATGATGTAGTTTTAGAGAAGAAATTCAAAATTAGAATTTTAATACTGACAATATATATAAGGTAATAATACAAACTCAGATTTTTTTTCCATAACTGAATAAACAAGCTGTTCTCAGAGGATAATAAGGTCCCAGAACACTGTTTGAAGCTAGAAAATGTGGCAGGGTCCGCCACATATAAACAAAATAAAAGAGTATGATATTGTGCTGTCCTTATGGTCAGTTTGTTTATTCAGTCAAGAAAACAAGGAGAGTTTGTTTATTTAGTTTGTTTAGGCATAAAAAAAAAATTCAGTCAATGAAGATCTTTCTTCTGATTAAAACTTCTTCCCCAAAACTACATAGTGTACCTTTAATAACGAGGTGAGATGATGTAACAAGCTGTATACACATTTATAATGTACCCTGCTGCCCAGAGTAATTTTAGTCGCTAAGTTTATTTTTACCTCTGTGATTTACTACTGCAGAGCTGGTGTTGGTTCTTCGATGGGTCAGATACGGATATGGAATAGTTTTTTATTTACACTGTCTCTATCACTCTGAGTGATTGAAGTTCTTCAGTTAAATTCAGCAAAAGCTCATTAAGCAACATTAACTTTGACTCATGTCAAACTCATTTTCTTCAATAACTGATTGCTAAAAGGTCTGGATGATATTTGAATATTACAAATATTTTCACTGATTTATATCTTGATAATTCTTATTGTTCTTCAAATTAATGATTTAAAGCTAACTGAGGTAAAAAAAAAAAGAAAGAAAATCGTAAATGAATGTGCATACATTATTGCTGACATAACGCTTTCTCTCTTTATTACTTTGAACATCACTTTATTGATTATTTTATACGTAATATACATGACCTCTGTGTCCACTCTCACCCTGTGTGTGGTGATATTTCTACATTTTCCCCTACAGTTAATTATTTGTTTTCCCATGAGACCTCTGAAATGACCTGTCTTCTCACTTACAGTCACACAGTCCCCGTCAGGCCAGATCTGCAACTCAGGCCGACCACTGAGTCTGTGTTTTTTGGGAAGGCCTCTGTTGAGTCCCAGAGGAAGAAGACATGGCCAACAACTCTTTTCGTGGGTCCAAACATGGCCGACGTGGCGAGGCCAACCATGAGGTGGAGTTCAGCTGCTCGCTGCAGGAGCTGCGCTCGCTCATGGAGCTGAGGGGAGCAGAGTCAGTCACCAGGATCCAGGAGTGTTATGGAGATGTTAACGGACTGTGTGCCAGACTGAGGACGTCACCTGTCGAAGGTAAATATGGTTAATTACTCTGGCTCAGTCTTTCTAAAACAACACGGCTGACTGCCAGCTGGAGCATCACGGCCCCAGAAATATGAAACTGAACTGTAGTTCAACCACAGGCAGTGTGACGCTCCACCCTAAATACAGTTTGGTGTTTTGTGTCAGAGCCACTCTGCTGTGAAATGATGTTTTAGGGCCCTTCACAGTGACTCACTGACCCCTACCCCCGGAGCGGGCACCATTAAACCAACAGAGGACATATTTGGTTCAGTTTGACTCGGGGGACTGTTGACTGTCAGATGGTCAACGTCAACTGTGACCTGCAGCCTCTGTTGACCCTGCTCTGCTGCCTGTCAGCTCCAGGACAACGTAAGACAAACAGAGCATGTTCCAGTCCATTAATACTGCATTTAAATTAAGAAAAATTCAAATGGAGGATTCACACATCGAGGACGAGATGATATATCTTGTCTCTGAGACAGTTTTAGTGAAGCGGTGAAGGTTGAGTGAGAATGCTTTAGAGAAGGAAGTCATTTAACTTTTGTTCAACTTGAGAGGAAATGGTTGCAGATGCTGTAAGAAAATCACAGTGTGTGTCTTCAACCAGGGATGCATCGCTCATTGAATCAGTTTGTGGTATTGGCGGTGATAGTGACCTTATTAGAGCGGATCAGGTATCAGCCAGATATCATCAATCCACATTAAGTGCATTTTAAAATTCATTGTTTCTGCCGCCAGTTACATTCATTTTATCACAGTAAAGCCACACTAACTCATCACTTCTGCGCATTTTTCACAACCATACATTACTACAGTAAACTGAATACTATGTAGCTCTGTAATAGTTCACTGCCAGTCACTTTAAGCATGATGATAATCTCCACAAATGGAAAGAAGCTTCTTCAGTGAAGCTGCAAGGATTTCTTTAGTGTACTTGTCGATAAAATCACCAAAGTTGCAACAGGGTGATATACTAGAGCTCTGAGACTTCTATTCTCAGTATCTGAGACCCCATTTACACCAAAATACCAACAACAATACAAAGCATTTTGTCGCCTTTTTAAATGACCTTCCACCTGTGAACTGTGCACACAGTGCTGGGCACCAAAATACCACACAGATGGGCAAAGCGTATTTCAAAGCCAGGAAAAATACCAAACTGTCCATACACTGCTTGTGCTGTGAAAATAGGGCCCTAATTGTGTCACTGTTTGCTGACCAGCATGAAATGTTAATGTCTCCGTTTATGATCTGGCTGCAAACCTCCTCCCAGCCGTCTAGGTACTTTTTATCCACAGTCACCTTTACGACAAAGGTAAAACTTACAAAGCAATCCTTAAAAAGCCACCACGATAATAATGCTAAATGTTGTGGAGGCAGTGCTGCTCATGTAAAGCTTTTCTACATAATGACTCAGTGACCTCTGCTGAACCCTGGAGGGTGTGTTCTCTGTGCTCTCATGCAGAGGATGACCGGAGGAGTTCTGCATTTTACTTTCCATGCTAAACGTAGAGTCCATGACCCGACTGTGACTGCAGGTTTAGACAGAACGCTGAGCTGCTGTTTGTATCTGTTAGCCCTTTTATTACCTCCACCAAGGAGGGAACTTTTTGGCCTGTATCTGCCTGTTGATTGGTTGGTTGATTGGTTTGTCAGCAGGATTACACAGAAACCTACTGAACGGATTTCCATGAGACTTGGATGGAGGATGGGTCTCGGCCCAGAATAGACTCCATTAACTTTTGGTATGGATCCAGATAAAGGAATTATTTCTCACTGGCATTAACATTGAGAGAAACTGTGTTTATTGACATTTTCATTCGTTTCTCAGGTTATAATGCATGCATATTGATGAAACAAATCAGGTGTATTTTAGACTTAGACTTCACTTTATTGATCCCGTTAGGATAACTCCCTCAGGGAAATTGAATTTCCAGCAACATACAGTTCACAATAAACTCTTACCTAAAAATAGAAAATAAAGATAGGAATAGAACAAAATACAATAGAATACAATAAAAATAAAATAAAATAAAATACAATAAAATAGGATAAGTAAAATAAAATAAAATAAATATAAATATAAATGTAGAGGACTGTATATATGTTATTTAGGAGGCTCGTGTCTCTATGTGAGTACAATTTGATGCAAATCCAAATAAAAATCCAGATCTAGCAGATTTAAATATGTTTTATTTGATATAATTAGGTTTGATTGAATTAAAGGGGACTGTTGGGCCTTTGCGGAAGTATGCGCTCTACTGAGTGCCATTCTAGTTACAAATCAGAAGTTGATCACATAAATTATCTGTTTGTAGACTGATTTCCTTCCTTCCATACACCCCTTAGTTACAGTTCATTTCCATCAAAGTCGACTTTGTCCATCACTGTTGAAATCAGCCAAACCTTACTGTTTTGACATTGTGCTGCTGTGATGTGTCCCAGAATGACCTGCTGCCGGTGGATTCAGTGTGTCTCAGTGGACTCAATGTTGCTTGATGGACTCAGTGTGCCTCATCTGTCTGCCCTTTGACATTTTCCTCCTCATCATTATTTCATTCAGTCTTTCCATCTTGCACACGCTCAGTAAACACCTTCAGCATATCGTCTCCTGCTGTCAGAGAGGTAAAATGTCAGCAGCAGCTTGAAATCAGTGGAAAATCCATCACACTTCTTTGCGTGTCTCTGTGGTGACAGCTGGGGGGCAGAGCCATTAACTTTCAGTGTGAATCCACTCACCTGAAAGCACGGAGCATGCTCAGTGCTCAGCTCACTGAGTTTCATTTTCAGACGACACAAAGGGTTTAAAAGTGTGTTCAGACTGACCGAGTCAGCTGCAGAAGTGCAGCAGCTGCAGTGTGTCCGGAGGGATCTGAGCATGCCTCGACGTGTCCTGTTCCACAGAGGAAACCAGTCTGCTCTCTGCTCCGACACCACACCACACCACTGCAGAGACACAAACACCATGTGTCACATTTCCATTGTCAGAAACCAGGTTCAAATGATCAAAATTAACACTTTAAGTTGTTCAAATTAGTTTTACTATATAATACTATAATACTACCCACTTAGCCTCATCCTGAACTACGTTGTTATTACAGTCTCCACTGCATTTCTGTCGAGCTTCTGTTACTCACTGTCGAATTAAGTTAATGTATGGCACTTGCACACACAATTATGACTAAAAGGGGCTCTGTCTTGTGCTGGAGGCCGGACATTAATTGTATGTAAGCAGACTCCATTTCTAAACTAACATTAGCTACTGTTGCTCTCTGTTAGCGGAGCGCAGAGAGGCACAAAGACAAAGCAAATCATCTAATAGGCTTGTATAGGCGACTGAGAGAGATAGGAAAGGTCTCATTTTTCCTGTCACGCTACAATCCAGTGATTAATACATGTAAATTGCTAAAACATACAGCCTCTATAATACTTCTTTGGTGTTAAACCAAAACGGTTCCTTACATTACTTCTATGTTGTTTGGGTGTCATGATAATTTGTAAAGTGCGGCTCGCTGCTTGAGTTAGAGAGGAAAGCAACAGTCTGGTTTTACTGAGTGTAAACCTACCATGATGTCTCTGTTTGTTGACTACCACTTTGAAGCCTAGAGTTTAGCATTACATGACTATTCTATATATTTTTTTCATTCGCATAGTAGTTTGAAGTATGAACTTAAGTACAGTGAGAGTAGAACTTATATGTTCATGTTTTCACTGTGGGCTCTGACTAATAACTGACTGGAATCTTTCTCTGTTGTCTCTGACAATAAAACAAGGCCAAGGCCCTTTAAGGTGCACTATGTAGTTTGGAGTAAATCATTTTAATCAGAAGAGAAAGATCTTCATTGACTGATTTGTTTATGCCTAAACAAACTAAATAAACAAACTCTCTTTGTTTTCATGTCTGAATAAACAAACTGACCTTAAAGGACAACACAATTTCATGCTGTTTTACTTTGTTTATATGTGGCGGACCCTGCCACCTTTCTAGCTTCAAACAGAGTTCTGGGGACCTTATTTTCCCCTGAGAACAGCTTGTTTATTCAGTTATTGAAAAAACAAATATTTCTATTATTATTGCAAATATTAAAAATCAGAGTTTGAATTTCTTCTCCATAACTACATAATGACCATTTAACCCCAGCTGCTCCAGTGGAGCTGCTCAGAGGTGATCAGAGTGTTCCTGAAAAAGAGAGCATTGAAATGCCTTGAAGTTCATAATGTTGCATCATTATATTTCTTTAATATATAGATATGAACTATGTGGAGATTCAGATTATCACCAGTGAGCTAGAGCACATGTGGCTATAAAAACCCAACATGTTTATGAGACAAATCAGATCAGTAAACATTAACGGCACAGTGGGATGTCATATTCTTATTTTGTAACACATGTTCACAGTAGTTTCCTTGTTGTTGTTAAAGAAAAATGTATTTAGATCTAATAAAAAAAACATAATTTATGAATGACACTCTGACCTCTTTATTAAGGCTAGCAGAAGGAAATATTTTAAACATCGGCTGTGTCATTTTCGACATACTTGCGGAAAATATAGCCTGACAGATGTGGGATCTTTGGTAGAGTTTGCTTTCTCCTCTAGAATTTAATAAACATCGATATGTTTGAGCAAAGAAAAGCAAAGCAAAAAATCTTTGGGGTTCAATACAGTTGACTCCAGTTCATTCTGAAAGTGAGTTTAAAAAATGTGAATTGGTTAGGATTAAGCATCATCTTGGATCAACAGATGTTAGATTACATATGAACTTGGTTTAATGGTGTAAGTCAGGATCAAAGGGGGCCATGTCACTGATGTTGTCTTTGTGTCTCCTGTTGCAGGTTTAGATGGAAACTCGGAGGACATCGACAGAAGACAAGAGGTGTTTGGACAGAACCTCATTCCTCCTAAAAAGCCAAAAACCTTTGTGCAGTTAGTGTGGGAAGCCCTGCAGGATGTCACGCTCATCATCCTGGAGGTGGCAGCCATCATTTCACTAGGCCTTTCTTTCTATAGACCGCCGGGTGCTGAGAGACAAAGTGAGTTTATCTTTTTATTTGTTCTAATGCAACCTTACAACCCTGATTCCCAAAAAACATTCTGTAAAACAAAATAAACAAATTTCGATCAATTGCTAACCCTCTATGACAAAAACTCATGTGAAAACGGTACAAAGACAATATATATAATGTTTTACCACATCTAGTGAATTGATTGATTGTAAATATCTGCTTATTCTGATTTTGATGGTAGCAACTTATTTCAAACTTCAAGTTGAGACAGGAGCGACAAAAGACTGTGAAAGTTGTTGAATCCAAAAACACCTGTTTGAAATATTCCACAGGTAAACAGGTTCATTGGTAACAGGTGGTAGTATCTTGATTGGGTATGAAAGGAGCATCCTCGAAAGGCTCAGGGATATTACTACATGGGCTCAGGAACACTTCAGAAAACTGTTGTTGGTAAACACAGTTTGTTTGCAAATGATTGAATTCTGTTTTAATTGACATTTTAACCAAGTTTTTTCTGGAATCAGGGTTTTATGAGCCTCTGAGTAACCAGGCGTCTCACTGATGAGAGTGTTTACAGGGACATTATGGTGAGATGTTAGCAAAGCTGTAAGTTGATCAGACGTTTGATGCTTCCGGTTTTCTGTTGTCTTGTCATCAGGCTTCAGTCAGTTCCTGTGATGCTTCTTGTTGCATCAGCACTATCTACGATAACACTGGTTCATGGAAATTATGCTCACACAGTTTCTTATCTGCAGACATTTATTCATTTTTGAATATATTCAGTAATATTACTTGTGCTTTCCATCAAAAGTTCGAGTATGATAAATACTCTATTATCCTTATCTTCAACTGCCTCAGACTAACATGTAACAGCCTACAGGTCAAATCTCAGCTTTGTTAGACTCAAGTTTACTATCATGTGACATGATTATCAACTGTGATGTGAAAACATCAGATTTATGCACAATCAGAATAAGATGCGTGTCCTGGTCAGAGCTCAGCTAAACTCTACAGGAGACATGCTTATTTAGTTTCTTTGTTTTGGACTCACGTGTCACAGCTTCATCTCTGATTATCACTGTCAGTAGAGTCCAGTATGCAGCATAGTTCATACACTTTACTGATGAGCCACACAGCTATATTGAAATAAATGTTACAATAGTACTAAATAAAAGCTAAGTTTCATTTCCATATGCAAGGAGAGAAACAAGCACGGTCTCTGTTTCTCTCTCTCTCTCTTTTGTCAGTCATATGACGTGTAAATGTTGGTATCATTAATCATTAAAGTAGCTTCCGTTCATAATAGAAAGGTCAGTTCACCAAAGCCAGGCTGCATCTGACTTCTAGTGTTGGGGGGGGGGGGTCAGTCCTGATAACATCCTGACAAGTCCTGCTGGATTTGATATTGCATGTTTTATGGTAACCTGTAGGTTTTATAAGACAGTGCTGCCTTGTACAGGTCACCCTTGGCAAAGATTTTTAAATTCAAGGAACAGGCTTGTTTGAAAAAATCAGTAAAGCAGGGAGAGACTGTTCCTATCTTTTCCAGCAGCAGTATCTCTTTCCAAAGTTAGACAGACTTGGAACCTGGATCCTCCTTTACAGGAAGGTCAGAGGTCACTTTCTGTCAGGCTGCACTGTTTTGAGTGCCAGGTGTACAGAAGCAGGATATTTTAGCTAACCATTGACATACGTTTAGAAAACTAAACCTCCAGCCTGTGTTGTATCTGTTCAGATTGTGGCAGGGCAGCTGGCGGTGTGGAGGATGAGGGTGAGGCGGAGGCTGGATGGATCGAAGGCGCAGCCATCCTGCTGTCTGTGGTGTGTGTGGTCCTTGTTACGGCCTTCAACGACTGGAGCAAAGAGAAGCAGTTCCGTGGCCTCCAGAGCCGCATCGAGCAGGAGCAGAAGTTCACCGTGGTACGAGGGGGGCAGGTGATACAGATCAAAGTGTCAGAGATCGTCGTAGGAGACATCGCACAAGTCAAATATGGTGAGAGAGCAAAAAGCTTGCACTTGTGTGTACAAGTTTACCCTGAGTGATGATTAGAGCATGATATCAAACAGCACTTTTTATGGCCTGGTCAGAAATGTAGCACCAGGGTTACAAAACATGTCAGTCGACATCAAATATTTGGTCAGATGCATAAAATTGTTGACTTATTTTTTGATTTGATAGTTTCTGATTTCAACCAGAATATAATTTTTAGTGCTCAAAGAATTGAAACACTCCATATGAACAGTAGTGGAAGTACTTAGATCTGCATTCAAAATCACAAACTACAAGTTTTCATTATGCAAAGTGGCCCCTTTCATCAGATGATATTCATATTATAATTATTGATGTTCATTATGTGTTAATCACTTAATTGATGCAGCTTGTAAAGATTACATTATAGTTATATAGTTTTGGGTAGCTTAAAGTGGCTCTGTGTAACAATTTGTAGCAATGTACATCTATTAATAACTTTTTTATTTGACATATGTGAGCAGATTGTAACGTGACATGGAAAATTAGACCTTCCCCGGCTCCCTCGGTTGCCTATTGAAGTTGTTTAATGCAGCTGGTCTTGGATCAGATTTTCTGTGACAGTCAAAAGGTTGTGACTTTATGCACTTTCTCGAGTGCCTCGTCTCTGTGCCTCTCTCCGCTCCGAGCAACAGTAGCTAATGTTACTTTAGGAATTGAGTCTGTTAACATAAACTAAACACAGAAGTTCCACATAGCCCCTTTAAACTATAAAAATATATTGTCATTGTTCATAATATTTGATTTTTGTTTTATGTACATAATTAATTATCTGAATCTGCAAAGTAACTAGTTACTTAAGTTACCAAAAATAAGTTTAGTGGAGTAAAAAGTACAATGTTTACCTCTAAGATCTAGTGAAGTAGAAGTATAAAGAGGCAGAAAAATGAAATACTCAAGTACAGTACACACCTTAAAATTGTACTTTGTTGCAAACCACCACTACTTATGAAAAACTGAACAGCAGTGATTCCCTTGTTCTTCTGGATTACCCACAGAGCTCACTGTCAGCAGATCAGATTATTTTAGTTTTGTTATAGTGACCGGAAGCAATTTTCTTTTGGGGACCATTAAATATTAAGATGAAAAAATTATGAAAAAGTCTGTATATAATTCCTTGTTTTTGATTTGTGTCTGTTTGTGTCAACAGTTTATAGTTTAGTGACTAATAATCGTGAGAAAACACAACTCTGCCTTTCCACTGCTGAATTAGTGACACTTTTCTCTCCTTTACTCGTCACGTGATGGACAGACAATGAAATGATGATGTAACACAATGACCTGATGAGCGTGAGCTGTTGTTACAGTGTACCTGTGTGTGTTGATTTTTACCAGGTGACCTCCTCCCTGCTGATGGCATCCTGATTCAGGGTAACGATCTGAAAATTGACGAGAGCTCTCTGACCGGAGAGTCGGACCACGTCAAGAAGACTCTCGACAAAGACCCCATGTTGCTATCAGGTGCTTCACTCTACTCCACTCACCTCAAATTACAGCCAAGTTCAGTCTGACCCGAGCTGTCATTGTCAACCATTACCAGCCAGTTTGTGCTGCTGATTTTCCACTGTTAAATTGGACGTCTCTCTGTTTTTCACACCTACGGACCTAGTAAAACTCTTCCTACACTGAAATAATACAACTTTGAAGATAAGATACTGCAGAAATTACAATATTTTTATATTGACTCAGTGTGGAAAAGACATGAAGACAAAGTTAGTATTTAAGGGAAAGTCACCTCAGTAACAGTAAAGTGTGCCTCTAGAAAAAACACCAACTGCATGTTGATGATTGGCTCATGGGTCTGTTTTCTGTGGGACGTACGATTCAACCACATCCTCTTTCACCTTCTCCCAAACAACATCTGCATTCAGATAACTGATTTAGTGTCAAAGACAAGAAGAATATGGAGACAAGGGGGAAACAACATGCATACTGTCCGCAAAACATTTTTTTCTCAAGGTGGAAAAATCATGAGTGAGCAGTGACATTGGTTAGGGTTAGGGTAAGAATATCCACCATCAACCATCACTTGGGACTTTTCCTGCAAATTCTTTTTCACTGGCCTTCCTCTTTGCGAGCAGTAGATCTGTCCACAGCTCCCAGTGATGTGTCGGAGAGCAATGCCGACTGCCACACAAACATGAGCTCGACTCAAGCGAGTATCTACAAAATAATTGTCAAAGAGGCCAAAGTTACAGGTTTGAATTTAGGCTGTGATTTTGTCACATGTCATCCACCGACCACTTTGTGTCTACTATAAGAGAGAGATAAAAGTTGGACCCATGTGACTCGATGAGAACTGGGTGGTATTTTTTTTAGGTTGCTCGCTGACTCTTCTTATCGGGCAGTTTTATTTAATTATGCCCAAACACGGCATCCTCTATCCGTAGAGCCTCAGTGGAAAGAAAAGGAAGACAATAGAAGAGTTATCCAACTTCCAGGAAGGACAGAGATGCGAAACTTGTAGTGTGCACAGAGCAGATGAAATAACGATAGTGAAATTATTCATTGTTTATTGGGATCCTCATTAGTTGATGCCTTGGTTACACTTAGGGGTCCACCTTCAAATAAAATGCATATGATTAATGTTGTACTTACATTTCATACATAAAGTAATTGATGTATGTATAAAATTAAATTTCAACATTTACATGGTATCAAACAATACAATCACATCACAACTGTCAAGGTGCCCTGGCAGATCAGTTGGTAGATTGCCCTCTTGTACAGAGGCCTTGGCCTTGTCGCACCGGC
This sequence comes from Pagrus major, assembly GCF_040436345.1. Classification (NCBI taxonomy): domain Eukaryota; kingdom Metazoa; phylum Chordata; class Actinopteri; order Spariformes; family Sparidae; genus Pagrus; species Pagrus major. Next base: position 22,299,317 of record NC_133222.1, on the reverse strand, counting down.
CCGGGGTTCAAATCTAACCTGTTGGCCACAGGTACATGCTGTACAAACTGTGCCAGGGAGATGTGGCTCATTTCCGTATTTTAGTCCGTAACTTTAGTCTTTGGTTAGGTTAGTATCATGTGATCCCTCCTCATCTATAGTACCATGTTTGATAACTGTGTATATTTCGATTTCTCAGGTACCCATGTGATGGAAGGCTCCGGCAAGGTGTTGGTGACCGCTGTAGGTGTGAACTCTCAGACTGGAATCATCTTCACGCTGCTCGGTGCCGGTGAGGACGGTGATGGTGACGGTGAGGAGAAGGCCGAAAAAGAGAAGAGGAAGAAGGAGAAAGAGAAGAAGAAAGAGGAGCGGAAAAAGAAAGAGAAGAAGGACAAGAAAAGTAAGTTGAGAGTAGAATAAGTTGAAATTAGTTGATCAGCCACATAACAGAACTGAGACACACACACACTACCATTAACGGTAAGTGTAGAACCATATAGTATAAAAAATGTATATCAAGGGACATATTTTTCTTGATTTGTTCATAACATATCTATGGTTTTTGGCTCTTTTAATGTTTTATAAAAGTTTTGTATGACTGACTTATAGCTGTTGTTGCATGTTTTTCCTTTGCAGGTAAAAAGGATGAAAAAGGCAAGAAAGGTGAGCAGCTTCGGTACTGTGAGTTATCATAAGTGACTCTGAGTGGATGTGAAGGTTGTTGCGTAGCAGCCTTTTCAGTCTCTCTGTCCACCGTGGTTTATTCACAGCTGCACTGGTCACTGTAGATCAATTAGGGATGTGAACATTGAAGCTAACCTGCTAGCCCCGGCCCATCCTGTCTTATAAAACCTACTTTCTACTTCAAGAGGTGTAGCGATGATGTATTTTTGTAAGCTAACCTGGAAGTTAGCATCACCCTGGTTCCCTTAACAAAAAGCCTATTTTGAATTGGATTTTGGGATATCGCCGGAAATAATCTCTGTGTCAACTTTATGATACTTACATGTTTTGTTCAGCGGATCATCTTCACAGATGAACCCCACTTTTGTGATTTTCGAAGTGTAAATTAAATTGCTAGAAGTAAGGGCGCACTCACACGAGGCCAAGCACGTTTGACCCCCCAAAGTCCAGTTTGTTTGACTAGTGTGAGTGCTCCATACCGTGCTCATGTACGGTTAGGCTTGCTTAGGCACGGTACGGTTGCTCATACACGAGCACAACTATTTCTTTGTTTTAGGACTACAGACTACACCACTCTATAGTCTGATAGTATAGCCCCTTGCAGTTCCAGCTGTGAGTATACAAGTGGCGAGTTCTCTGTCTCACAGAAACAGACACCTGAAAGGAAACTGAATATAATAGCGACCGTAATGTAAAAATAGTGAGTAAAGAGTATAATAACATATTCTAAACGCGATATGAACCCTGGTCTACAGAGTGAAAGTCCCTTTCTGCAACCCACTCAGCCATGACGGCTTGTTCAACACTAACACCATGATATCAGATATGCCATCTGACGCTGTTGTCGAACCAATATGTGCTGTTCAACATGTGATGCAGAATAATAAATCAATCAATAGTAAAATCTCTGTTGCTTTGCAAGAGGTGGTTGTGATCAGATTGGTCAAAGATCTTGCAGGATACCAGGGGTCAGTGAGACTCCTGGCTCTACCTGTGTACGAATGTGTTTCCCGGTCCCTGGCAGGTCCTCCTGGTCCCTTCGGTCCCACATGGTTCAGTGTATGTCCCTGTGGTCTGATCAGCAGCAGCAGGTGCCCCTGACTCTGTTGGTGGTGATTAGGACCAAGCAGATTATCGGCCTTAAGCTCGGCAGCTGCTTTCTTCTCCTGCCTGCTGCTGCTGCCTGCCTGTCCACTAATAACCTCATTACTGAGCTGGGATCAGCACGCTCACACACAGAAACAAACACACACACACACACACACACACACACACACACCTGCAGATACCCTCACTCTCTGTCAAAGAGCTACCGAGTCAGCTGAGTCTGTTTGTAGTGCCGTTAATTCTGCGGCGATTCGGAGGGAACAGAGATAACGTAGTCTGGTTGGTTAGTAGTTTGGAAGTCTGCTCTGATTCTGTAGAAGTTAACCAACACAGCACAATAAAGCCAGACCTGGATTAGACAAACACCACCTACCTGTTCACACACAACATCATGGCCCCGCCCTCCACTGGTCGTCTAGTCACACACTCTCCCTGCGTTCACGTGCTTCTCGGATGGTCTCATTTCCTGTGTTGGGAAGTCGTTCTTCAGTGTGTTCATGAGATTTCTAAGTTGTAGTGTGGAAACAACATGGAGCGTCCATGTTGAAAAAAAGAAGATGTTTTGTATTTTATTTCTGAGCGTTTAAATGTTGAGATGTTGATTAGGGGTCGACTGATATCGGCTGATCAGACCAATCATTATATTTGAAACATTTACGAGAAAAATGAAAATCTTAGTCTCAAAGTTGAGAATAACCAATGATGGAACGTTACCAACTACAATTTATTAAGTATAAGTTAAGTATGTACAATTTTGAGGTACTTTGCTTCCATTTTCTGCTACTTAACACTTTCACTCCACCTCAGTTATTCAACTTAAGTAACTAGTTACTAGACTGATAATCGGTCTAGCCCTAATCTTGATAGCTAATAGAAATTACAAAGTGATTTTTGTCTCAGACTTGTTGCTGCACCTGTAAATCACCCAAGACCACAATATTGCTTCCCTTACTTATTATCAGGGTTAATGGTAATAAATAACTTTTTCAACTCATCCAGGTCACTTTATGTGGACTGCAACTAACGATTGCAACCAAATACCATCTTGAAAATTACATGTGAGCAAAAAAAATTTAAGCAATGAGCAAATTAATTTCAAGTTTCAAACCATCAACACGAAGCCGTTTTTTCCACCGACTTTTTACCTGTCGATTAATTAAAGAAGTAATTCACTGCTGGAAAGATGGCTCTTGCTTAAAACTGGGCTGTTCATGCAGAAGAAATACACAAATATTTGACCAGAGGAAACAGAGGGAAAGGGGAGTGGTGTTCCCTCTTGCTCAAAAGGTAGAAAACCTACAACAACCAGAAAGCACTCTAATAACAACTCCCGCTGATGGCTGACGTACTGAGAGTTGGGCGGTGCTTGCTTTTGCCTCGGAGTCCATTTTGAAACAGGAAACAGTAAGGTGCCCAGCTAGTAACAAACAATATTGCATTACAGATAAACAGTACACTAAAATATGTTTCTGAAAACATTTTAGGCGAGAAATAGACAATGAACAGGATCTTGATTCATATTTGATCAACACTGCCTTGTTTAACAGTTTGAACAGAGGTTTTTCAGCCTCCGTTTTCACAATACAGGAACAATATGGCGGCCACCTCCGGTTCACGATCTTTCTCTATTACAGCAAAAGAGTACACTAAAATAAGCATTTTAGATGAGAAACAGGCAGTGTAGTGGCAGAATCTTGGTTTTCAGTTGTAATTAGTTGTATACTGCCCAGTTTAGACAGTTTGATCAGAGCTTATTGAGACGCCACTCACCCAATCTGAGAGAGAGACAGGGGCCGGGCATCTCTCTCAATCCCACTATCCTCTCTGTGAATGTGCATTCTGGCATAAATATTATGCGTAAATACAATCTGTAGTTGATACAACAGCCCTAAAATCCACCATATGACGCATTTTGAGTCATTTTCGGCAGATTGAAAAGTGTGTGAGGCTCTGGGTGCCAGCAAAATAGATAGAAGTTTGACATCAGTCATTTGTATATACTTTGAGTGATACAAAGCTGGTTAAAAATCGGCAATTGTCCTGTTTGAGAGTGAGACATTATTCAAAATCTGGCTTTTATTTCAGAATCTATGGTAGGTCGATATGAATTAAATCAGCCTGACTGAACTTGAAGTATCAGTTTTGATGGTTGAATGTTTTACTGACTTCCTGTGTCCTCTGTAGGAAAAAAGAAGGACGGAGGCACTGTGGAGATGCAGCCGCTCAACGAGGACGATGAACCAGACAAGAAGAAACAAAAGCTTCCTAAAAAGGAGAAGTCTGTCCTCCAGGGGAAGCTGACCAAATTGGCTGTGCAGATCGGCAAAGCAGGTACAAACAGAGAATAAGATAAATTATGAACATGTGAATATTAGATTAGATCAGATTCAACTATTATTTTTTGGTGGTTTTTTTTGTCTGTGCCCACTGTAATGCAAAGCATCCTTTGGCATTCTTGAAAGGCGCTATATAAAACCAAGATATAATTATTATAATTATTATTATTATTATTATTATTAAATTAATCAGACGAGGAAGATCTTCATTAACAAACTAAATAAACAAACTGACCTTAAAGGACAATTTCATACTGTTTTACTTTGTTTATATGAGGCGGACCCTGCCACCTTCTCTAGCTTCAAACAGTGTTCTGGGGGTATTTGTTTTCCTCTGAGAACAGCTTGTTTATACAGTTATGGAAAAAAGTAATATTTCTGAGTTTGTATTATTACCTCATTTATATTGTAAATATTAAAATTTTGAGTTTAGATTTATTCTCCAAAACTACATAGTACTGAGACAACAGTAGAGTTAGGTTCATATGTATGTAAGGATGAAAAAACGCCAGTCAAGAGGAGGAGAGTTGCAGGAGACATTCTGTGGGAGGAGAGATGTTCATGGACACGAACATTTTGACTGATCTTGTGCAGGTTGGAAAAGAGAGCACATGTTCTATTGAGAACAAGAAGGAAAAAAAATCTTTATTAGATCTCATATCATACAATGTACAACATATTGAAACTGGTTCTTTTAATCTATCCCGAGGGAGCAGTGGGCACGGGTTAACCCTAGTGCCCGGGGACCAACTCCAGACTCTTTGCCAGTTGTCAAGGGCACTGATTGGAGAATCAGCCTAATGTGCCTGTTTTGATGGTGGGGGGGGGGTACCTGGAGGAAACCCACTGAAGAACCGGGCAAAAATGCACACTCTAACCAGAAAGGCCCTGTTCTTGCAGTCTCCTGCTTTTTTGGGGAAAATGCAGCTTTCCAGGAGCTACAAATGCATCTTTATGTTTATATACCACTATAACAGGAGCTCGGGGGTCATTCTTGGGGCTAACTTCTAGCTAACTAGCATGCTAACTTCATGGACTTTAATGTCAAACGTCACCTTTTGTCAATATTTGTTGTTATTTTTTTATGCTTTATACTAAAATTCCTACATATTTCACACTTAAGCATACAATTACTAATACAAATCACATCTGTCAGAAAACTACAACACAGCGTCATATTCTCTTTGTGTCTGAGAGTTGGGTAAAACAGTGACATCTCACTCCCACACAGGGGCTGTTCACTGGTTTCAGTCTCAGTTTAGCCCTGGCCCAGAAGACTCTTCACTGGTCCTCACTGACACTTTATCTGTTGTACTCATGATCAGGGTTATAGCTGAACTAAACTCTCTGTCGGCCTGTCTGTTTGTGTCTTCAGGTCTATTCATGTCGGCTCTCGTCGTCCTCATCCTCATCACTCGCTTCCTGATCGATACGTTCTGGATTCAGGGGGTTCCGTGGACCAGCGAGTGTACGCCCATCTACGTGCAGTTCTTGGTCAAGTTCTTCATCATCGGTGTGACGGTGCTGGTGGTGGCCGTGCCTGAAGGTCTCCCTCTGGCTGTCACCATCTCCCTGGCCTATTCAGTCAAGGTCTGTCTGTATAAAGCATTATATAACCTGTCACCTTGAACATATACAGACACATAAAGTTCTTTTCTTTTTCCTGTTTTCCATATGATTTATAATTTCTTAAAAATTTTGTTTAGTGGAAGCTAAACGGACGTTAGTGATATGTCTAATATTTCAAATCAAATTTCCCATTGCATTTTAATATTATTCTTAGCATTCAGTGGATGATCAGTTTTCATAATATTGTTAATTGCCCTCCTATGTCGAGCAGTAACCTAGAAAAATCCTTATTGGCCCATTTGACACTTTAATTCTTTAAATGTCTTTAGTCAAAACAAACTACTCAGACTCAAACACTGCTTTCCTACTTTTTCAGAAAATGATGAAGGACAATAACCTGGTCCGCCACCTGGACGCCTGCGAGACGATGGGCAACGCCACGGCCATCTGCTCCGACAAGACGGGCACGCTCACTATGAATCGAATGACAGTGGTGCAGGCCTACGTTGCAGGGCGCTACTGCAAAAAGGTGCCAGAGCCGGACCTGATTCCTGCCAAGATCCTTGACCTCCTTGTCCTGGGCATTGGAGTCAACTGCGCCTACACCACAAAGATTATGGTGAGCTGTAAAAATATCTGTCCATTCAGGAGGCACTGTGAGTTAAGCATTTGGACTAGAGAGAAGGTTGGTTTGGAGAGGTGCCACGGCAGCTCAGGACTCATCTGATCACTGCCTCCTGGATCCACTGCACAGATCAGAGCACACGGGAGACAAACGGGTTTAGCTACAAGAGTTAAACCAGCAAGTGTTATCATTAGAATTATTTCTGTCACTCTCGTTTTCAGGATCAGGTGTAGCTGCAAGTTGCACCATCGGGGTCCGAGTAGATTGTGAGCATTTGGGTGCTTGTTTCTTATTAACAAAGAAAAAAAGCAAAACTCAAAAAATAATAATAAATAATTCATCATTGTCACCACTATATGCTGATGCTCTGTCTAAGTATATAGATTTACTTTCAGAAGCATTTGATGTAGCTTATATCCTTCAATGAAGACACATGACTACATTTGTTTTGAACTGAAGACCGTTGGAGCAAAGATGCAGAGGGGTTGAGAGACTGAAATGATGAAACGATTTTGACTCTGAGCCAAATTGTTTTTTAAGCTGTCATCTTGATTGTTACCTTGAGGTCATGTTATGTGCCTGAGTTGTGGCCAGAATTTGCAACCCACCTGCCCATTTTGGTGACTTTAAGTCTTCTGCAAAAACAATTTTAGTGAAGAAAAAGAAGAAAGAAGAAGACAGAACAATGATAACAAAAACATCTTCTCTGCCTAGACCCCACATTAGTGCGATTGTTTTCTGGATTGATTGGTGAATTGTCCAGTATAACAGTGGCTCCCAACCTAATGAACCTATGGGATCATGAGATGATTAACAAGATGGATGAGAAAGATGAAATGTGCTGCTACACAAAATGTTTAGTCTACTTTTTTCTCAAATATTTTCTTTTTTCTTTTTTAAGACTGGAGAGTTTTGAGGTCCTCATGACTTTTCTACTGAAACTATGTGAGAAGTTTAGGTCCCTCTTTGGTTAAACTGCTCACAGCTCATAGACAGCCTGTGATGAATGGTTGGCAGTGAACATTGTCTGGCTATAAAGGGTCACTAGCTGAAAAGGTATGAGACCAGTGGTCTGTAAAATGTCAGAGGACAGTGAAAAATGCCCATCGCACTTTCTAAAAGCCAAAGAGGACGTCATCAAATGTCTCGCTTTGTCTGACTAACAATCCAAAACCCAAAGATATTCAGGTTACTGTCACACATGACAAAGGTGGCAAATTCAGGGCAAAGAGAATATTTGATAAACGGCTTAAATGATTAATAGATCGTCAGCTGCAGTCGCTAATTATTTTTCCTGTTAGTTGAATATTAATTGAGAAATTGTTTCAGCTCTACTCCAAAGTCTTGGCAGGTGTTCAGAGTGAAAACAGCCCTGTCTGTGCTGGTGTGGTCTCGTCGTATTGGGTTAGTAGATGAAATCTGATCCAGGAAGTGCAGTTTGAATAACATGAGTCCAGTGCACAAAGGTATTATAATCTTGAAAGTTATCTCAAAGTTTACGATAATCAGTTTATCCTACCTCTTCCTAAACACGACTTTAATCACACGCAAATATATTTTTAAAATTATTTTCAGATATTTTCCATTAATTATTATCTATATCCAACTAAACTGATTTTTCCCACCACCAGTCACATCAGCGGACTGACTGTGCTGTGTATTATTAAAACCCATGGTGCTGTCCGTGGTGCTGAAGTAGCAAACACAGTCACTTCCTCACTGCTATATAGAGAGCTGAAGTCACGCCCCTTCTGGTGAACTGCGTGGGACCTTATTTTAGAAAATCTTCGTATGGTAGTGAATGAAGAGAGACAAATAATTTTTTTATCCCGTTTTAATTGTGCCATGAACTAGATATATGATGTCTGTCAATTTAAAAGATTATTTTCCAAGTCAAGAAAGTCGCAGTTTGTCGTAATTAAAGTAAAAAAAAGTCATCTAGTCTTAGTGTTAAACTGCTCAGTGAATTACATCGTCTCACTCAACACACATCACCAACACCAACATGGCCGCCAACTCGGCACAGAAAAGGTACTAAAAAAGATGAAAATCACAATATATCTGGACATATTGACAACTGCAGTTATGTGAAAGGAGAGTTGGTCAGTTCTGTGAGCTGCTAATATACAGGAGCAGCTCTACAATGTTTAAGTTATGGGTTTTGGTGACCTTTCAATGAGACGACGTCACTAACACACCTGTTGGCTGTTTAGTCTGAAATAAGGTCCCTTGAGGTCCACTGGAAGGGGCTTGACTTTAGCGCTCTATTGGAGCCCATTTACTCTATATAGTCGTGTCACCTTCATGATCAATGTGACAAGTAGCAACATGTAGTCATGGAGGAGTGAGAGGATCATAAACACACTACAGCCTGTAGAAAGAGTTCATTTTGAAAAACTGTTCTCAAAACCAATGTTACAAAGTGAAAAACACAAAACAAACAAAAGCAATAACTGTAAAATAAAATCAACAAGGCAGAAAACGATGAGTGCAGCTGTACAGCTGTTTAAAATGTGATTTAAAGGAAGGTGGTGATTTGGTGGGATTCATTCAAAAGCTGTCGTGCCAACAACACGATCCCCTGCAGCCTTTAATCTGATTTAAGAAGGGTCCTGTCTGAGGCTGTGTGCAGGCTGTTTAGGAAAGAGTAACCCTGAAATATAACATGAAACTGTGAAGAGCTTCAAAAGCAGTAAAATAAAAGGAATCTAAGTATGCTTGACGCTGAACAAGCAGGCAGAAAGCAGACAGTGACAGTTGGTGGTCTGGTGGGAGGTGGTGGTCTGGTGGCTGTTTTTTGTTGTGAGTTTAATTCCTACACCATGTAAAGTGCTGAGTTGTCGTTCTAAACTAAAAGTCTAACTGTGACTTCACATTTTCTCTGCAGCCTCCAGAGAAGGAGGGCGGGCTGGCTCGCCAGGTGGGGAACAAGACTGAATGTGCCTTACTGGGACTCTCCCTCGACCTGCACAGAGACTACCAGACCGTCCGCAACGAATACCCAGAGGAGAAACTGTTCAAGGTCTACACCTTCAACTCTGTGAGGAAATCCATGAGCACCGTGCTGAAGAACCATGATGGCAGCTACCGAATGTTCAGCAAGGGGGCCTCTGAGATCCTGCTCAGGAAGTAGGTTCACTGCTGCTGCTGCTCACACAGCTCTGTGCTCAGTCACATGATGATCACATGACTCCTTTCTGTGGTTCCAGGTGCTGTAAGATCCTGCTGGCCAGCGGCGAGGCCAAAGTCTTCAAACCTCGGGACCGAGACGATCTGGTCAAGAAGGTGATTGAGCCGATGGCAGGCGAGGGCCTAAGGACAATCTGCCTTGCCTACAGAGACTTCCCTGCCTCTGAAGGAGAGCCTGAGTGGGACGACGAGGCACACATCCTCACTGGGCTCACCTGCATCGGCGTCGTTGGCATTGAGGACCCTGTTCGACCTGAGGTACGTCATCCCTGTGTTTACAATCACAGTCAAAATACACACGGTATGAGTCACTACTCAGCTCCCTAAATCACTGCAGTCCATTCTTATTTCAGGAGTCTCTCTTGTAAAATTATAGCCTGCATTTTATTCAATCAGTCTGACTCTTCTCTGTTCTGGTATTTAGGAGAGCCCCAGAGGTGTCTAACCCTTTTAGGAGCCGCTGGAGAGATTGTTCAGAACGCTGTACGCTAAATAGCATTTTAAAGGAAATTATTTTAGCATTAATAAAATCAATTTTTGACGGCTCTGCAGTGCAGAATGTAAAGAGACCACAAACTGAGGTCCTCAAATCCTATAAGCAACAGGACAAATGTTCTGTCACAAGGGAAGGAAAGTTTATTGGTCACTTTTACAGCCCTGCAGAAAATGTGCAGATTCATCTCCTCTAACCTCAGAGTGAAGTTAATCTAGTAAAACAAACTGCAGCCCGCAGAGAGTTTGAAATTACTGCTGCATTTTCAGTATTGCACATTACATTCAAGATCCTGCACTGATACAGGCTACAAAACAGTGTGATCGGCCAGATTTACTATTCTTTTAGTTTGTGTGTAGATTATTTCAAGCTGTGCGAGAGCCTTGCCAGTGTTGACAGCCAATTAAAATGGCTCTTCTTTATTTCTTCAGTTTTCTGTCATCTGTCCAGAGCACTCTGTTAACCTCAACATGTGTCACTGTTGTTGTTTCCTCTGGTGGTCTCCTCTCCTCAGGTACCAGATGCCATCAGAAAATGCCAGCGGGCCGGGATCACTGTCCGCATGGTGACCGGAGACAACATCAACACTGCCCGGGCCATCGCCATCAAATGTGGCATCCTGCAACCTGGAGACGACTTCCTGTGCATGGAGGGGAAAGAGTTCAACCGACGAATCCGCAATGAGCTCGGAGAGGTGAGACGAACACAGACTGGACCAAAAGACAGCAGTGTCTCTCCTCAAGTCTTTCATCAATCTAACACTTTAGATTAATCTGATAAACTGAGGAAATGTATGTATGCAGCTGAAACTCTTCTCTCTTTCTCTGCAGATTGAGCAGGAGCGTATTGATAAGATTTGGCCAAAGCTGAGAGTCCTCGCCCGATCGTCTCCAACGGACAAACACACTCTGGTCAAAGGTTAGACACACTTTAACCATGTCAAAGAGAGTGGTAGCGAGACATGCAAATTTATTTGAACAGCAAAGTTTAGACTTATGTGCATGTAAACATTAAAATGAATAAAATAGAGTGAATTAAAGAAAATGTAAGCATGTGTTGAAATTTAGAGTGCACACCTTCATCGTCATCTGTGTGTCTGTGTGTCGTTATCTCAGGTATCATCGACAGCACTGTGTTGGAGCAGAGGCAGGTTGTCGCGGTAACTGGAGACGGAACAAATGACGGTCCCGCCCTCAAGAAAGCGGACGTCGGCTTCGCCATGGTAATGATCGTCACCAATGCCATCAAAGTGCTGCTTCTATAGCCGGGTTCAGACTACAGGATACTTATGTTTGATACGATGGTCATTGTGTCAGATTAGGCGATTATAGAGCCAATCACAATGTTGCGATGTCATGTCACATGGCATACATATAGTACAAGTGTGTATACATCTCATTCATGTAAAATGAATGTTTGATGCTTTCATATAATAACAAACTTTCACCAATATTAGGTCGGAGACCTGTTTGGCTACAGATTAAAGAAAACAGCTTGAGTTCACCCAAGATCTGGTTTATGAACGATGGTAGCAAAGCAACACAGTACATAAAATAAGTACACTAGAAAAGTAGGAACACCATGTTTAACTATACATCTTTAAACATTACAGTTGTGGCTGAAAACGATAATAGAAATGAACAAATTTGCCAATTTCACAAGCAAATTTATCACCATAAAGTATCTGCAGTAAGTGCAACACCACAGTAAATGTGTTTCTGCAGGGCATCGCGGGGACGGATGTGGCGAAGGAGGCATCTGATATCATCCTGACAGACGATAACTTCAGCAGCATCGTGAAGGCCGTGATGTGGGGCAGGAACGTCTACGACAGCATCTCCAAGTTCCTGCAGTTCCAGCTCACTGTCAATGTGGTCGCCGTCATCGTGGCCTTCACCGGAGCCTGCATCACCCAGGTCAGAGCCATCTGACACCTCTGCTGCCTACATGAGGGGTGGACAAAATATCAGAAACATTTGACAGTAAAATAGGCCAGTCCAACTGACAGTGGTGTGGGGGTTTCCTCCCCTCCAAACAGAACATCAGGTGGTTCCTGGCTTAGAGATTTTATCATCAAATGGACAATTAAGACTAACAGGATTCAGATTTTTCTGCTTTTTAGACATGTTAAAGATATAATAAGTAACATTTCCATTTATTTTGTTACGTTGGGTTCTTACATTATCCCAAATGTTTCTGACAATGTTCAAACCCAGAGAGATCTGTTAACAGTGCGTTTGACTTGGTCACCTGTCACTAAAACTTCTGGGGGAAACCTAAGATGATGCCTCAGAGAGTCAGCAAGCGTGACGAAACTTAACGTAAATAAAACTTACAGTACCTCGTCTTTGAACATTTCTACCTGAGTCACTTCAGATAGACTTTCATCAGCAATGGTGGTTGTTTATTAGTGAAGATGACAACTCCCATGATCCCACGCTACATCACTCAACATCATCAAACTATGACTATTGTTTACTTTGTTTTGATTGAGAGACCTCTAGTGGTAGAAATGACATACTGTGGGTTTCATTTAGATGGGAAAAGGTTTATCACTTACTTCCATGCACAAAACAGAGTTTTGCAACAGTTGTGTGAGTGTTGAATTGTAATTGTTGCTTATTGAGTCAAGAATATTTCATGTTTTCAGAGGCTTTAAGGTTAAAGTAAAATAAACACTGCAAATGACTGAATCAATAATAATACAGTATGTACTGTATTATGTACTGTAGCATTTTTACAGAAACCCTCTCATTAACCCACACACTCACACAACAATAGTGATTGAACTATACAAGTTGCTGGCATGTCCTTTGAGAACAATATTGTTGTTAAGTGTCGTTCCTCTGGAAATAAACCAGACTTTAAACATTAGAAATCTCTTTTTCAAGATTGTCCAGGCTGCAGTTGGCAGCAGAGACTCTGAGAGCTGAAAACAAACAAAACGACAAATAACACAAAAAAGTCATGCAATCAGTATAACCTCTAAAAGTCAACGAAAAACGCTGAATTCGGTTCAATCAGAAGTTCTGAAAGTCCAGATTGGTTGGACAGACACTGACTGTAGATGTGTGTGTGTGTGTTTTCAGGACTCTCCTCTGAAAGCTGTGCAGATGTTGTGGGTCAACCTCATTATGGACACCTTCGCTTCGCTCGCTCTCGCCACCGAGCCGCCAACCGAGGCACTGCTGCTCAGGAACCCGTACGGCCGCAAGAAACCGCTCATTTCCCGCACCATGATGAAGAACATCCTGGGACACGGTGTTTACCAGCTGACCACAATCTTCACCCTGCTCTTTGTTGGTCAGTGAACGCACCACGGCTTAAGTTTAAATAGTTTTTGAGTTTAGAGCCACATATCCACATTATTCTCTATCTTAGCTGTCCATTGAGACGCAGATAAGGATTTTCCAATATCATGTTTCCATTCAGGCTGTACAGAAAAGCACTTATACAGGGAAGGGAAGGTCCCTGACAATAAACCGTATATACACACCTTTTCCCTCCCACAGGTGAGAAGATGTTTGATATTGACAGCGGCAGAGACGCACCCCTCCATGCCCCGCCCTCCGAACACTACACCATCGTCTTCAACACGTTTGTCCTGATGCAGATCTTTAACGAGCTCAATGCTCGCAAGATCCACGGCGAGAGGAACGTCTTTGAGGGCGTTTTCAACAACCCCATCTTCTGCTCCATCGTCTTTGGAACCCTCCTCATACAGGTAATCTGTGAGGGACGAGGCAGTCGTCGCACCTGGTCAGGTTCACCTTGCAAAGTAATTACCTGTATGACGACGTCTCGCTTTCCTCCTGTAGGTCGTCATCGTCCAGTTTGGTGGTAAACCATTCAGCTGTGTGAGTCTGACCCCCGAGCAGTGGCTGTGGTGTCTCTTCTTCGGCATCGGCAGCCTCCTGTGGGGACAGGTAAGACGCTTTTCACCATTATTTTTGAACGTAGACAGGTTGTGAGGGGAAAAAGAGAAGGGATGGCATGCAACAAAGGTCTCCAGCCAAACGGGTCAAATGCAGTCAAGGTGTCTATCTGCTCTTGCTTTAATTGCCGGTGATGCAAACATAACACCTGCATGGACACGTTAATTATTAGGAGTGTAATATTTGTGTCTGTCTCCCTCTCAGCTGGTGTCCAGCATCCCTACCAGCTGGCTGAAGTTCCTGAAGACAGCAGGTCATGGCACGCAGCAGGAAGAGATCCCTGAGGAGGAGCTGGAGGAGATGAAGGACCAGGATGAGATCGACCACGCTGAGATGGAGCTGAGGCACGGCCACGTGCTCTGGTGCCGCGGCCTCAACCGCATCCAGACGCAGGTATGTTTTCACCTTTAAATGAAAGTGTTACCTGGGTCGTATTGTCATAACAGCGTCTATTCTGACTTTGGGTTGTTATAACTTTGGAATCACAATATGATTATGATCCATAGTCAGAACAGACACAGTTGAGATTTTCCCTTTAGTACACAACACACTGGTCTTCCTTTAAACCTTGAACTGTTTTTCCTTGTCTGTCAGATTCGTGTGGTGAACGCTTTCAGAGACAGCGTGTCTCCGTACGAAGGTCTGGAGACGCCCGAATCTCGCAGCTCCATACACAACTTCATGAATCACCCTGAGTTCCGCATCGAGGACTCGGAGCCTCAGATACCCCTGATTGATGAGGTAGAGGGCGAGGACGAAGCCCCCACCAAACGGAACTCCATCTTCATCCCTCCGCCACTCACTGGACTGTCCAACTTGCAGCCTCTCCCGTCCTCACCAAACCAGAACAACAACGCCATGGACCGCGTCGTCCCGCTTCATAAGGACGGCTCCAGGGGCTCCGGGTTCATCCCACCCAACTCAGCGGGGCTGCCGCCATGTCCGGGGAGCCCCCTGCACAGTCTAGAGACCTCCCTTTGAAGCCCCACCCCCTGACCTGACCACTTCCTGTTACGATGGTCTGTTCGTACTGTGTTTGTGGTTCTTCTGAGAGCCAAAGAATGAAAAAAACATTTTAAAAACAGACGCGTGTGATTGGTTCTCGTCAGGAGTTCACCTGCTGTTTTTTAGAATCCAGGAAGCAGAAGTGTTTCGTTTGTGTTTGTGTACAGAGTGGCGACGACGGCGGCAGGTTCACACAGACTGATGTTTCCTTCTTTAACGTAGTAGACATGAACTCTACAGTTGTTGTTTAGGAGAAGAGTGTTTGTGAGGTGATCGACCAATAATCAGTTTCTGATCTGTAAATAATCATGTTGATGTTCAGACGTAGTCAGAGCTCATTTTAATCTGCAGTTTGTGAGCAAACGAGCAGATGGTGACGAGCTCTGGTTAGTTTTGTGTCGAGGTTAAACTTTAAGGATCTGTGACTGAAATGTTTAGAGTCAGTCAATTTTAAGGAGGGGGGATGTTTATTCTTACAGATACGTGTGTTTGTAGACAGAAAAGTTCAAAGTATATGTCTTATGTTGGATTTTACGAAAGTTATTAAAAGTTAAAAACAATTTCCAGAGCGGGATGTTTGTGACGCAGCTTGATCAATTAGGTGATGGTGGCAACAAAGCTGTCCCAAAAATGCATTAGTGGCACTCAGGGGTAATGATCAGAACACTCGCATTAATAAAGTAATCTTGAGGCTGACAGAAATACTTTACAAAATATCTGTTAAATATTAACCAAATGAAATAATGTCTTGAGGATAAAAGTCCTTATTTTATCTCACAAAGGTTGTTTATTTGTTCAGTTCTCAGTCAAGGTTTGGAGGAGAAAGACTGACAGGCCTTTTAGTGACAAAGGGAGTTTTACTTTCCAAGAGAGTGTAAAAAAACAATGTAGGAGGTTAAAAATTAAACAAGGCTGTAAGCTTATGATTTAACAAGTACCGTCAGAGCCAACGTTGACAGCAAAGATCAAATCAGAGAGGTGTTGGATGAGAGAAACACAGTGACAGCAGAGTATCAGGTACACTGAAAGCCAAAGATATATCTGAGATTTTTGGAAAATAAAGTAGAAATAAAGTTTTGAAAACAAGAAAAAGTTGAAATAAAGTAATATGAAAAAACCTGGTTTTCGAAGAAAAAGGCTTAATATAAAAAGTATTACTGAGTGTAAAGTCGTCGAATAAAGTTGTTTTATTCACAAATTTTAACATTCTGACAACCTTTTTATGTTTTTCCAGACTTAAGTTTAATTTTTTTTTTATGATTCCACAAGAAGAACGTTTAGATATTACAGGAATAGCAAGATCTAATATTTTCAGAATAAAGTGGCAATTTTTAGGGCAGAATTTTAGCAGAAACTTGTTTTAAAATTACATATAATGAGGTTGAAATTTGTTTAGTTGTTTTTATCATTTTTAGAATAGGATAGAAAAAATAAGTAAAGTAATAACGCTATCACTCAAATGTATCTTTACCTTTGTTTTCTGTGTGTTTTGTCTCTTTTTTAATGAATAAAGTACTTAAAATGTGAGAGTAAGGAGGTGGAGGGAGAGTCTGTAACATTGCCTGTACAAAAGCGTACTAAAAGAACAAATACACTTAATAAAAGGTGAAAAGGCAACCAGATGAAGATGTTGATAAACAAAAGTTCCACAATGCTGAACACCTGTGCTGCTAAATAATCCAATAAACCAAGTTGTGTTTGATGGTTCACAGATAGTTGTTGGAAAATTACTTTAACTGGTTTGTTTTCAGGCTGGATGGGGATCAACAGTTGCCTGGCCCAGTTCAAGAGTCATTAAGAAAAGTTTCCTCTCATTAACCTAATTAATTTTCCTCCGACAGTGAACGCACCTGTACTGTTCCTTTGCCACACTGATGATGGAGGATGCTGAGTGACGGGTAAGAACAGCTCTCCCTGGTGGAGAAAAGCCTGCTTAGGAAAACCTGAGACAAAAACTTCTTCCACAGCAGCCGTGACGTTTAAAACCAGGAAATTTCAAAATGTGTTTCCATGACAACTGGGCAAAGGTCATAAACTGTTAAGATAAGACTGGAAGTTACCATACAGCCTATAAATGAACCTTGTGGCGAGATTCTTTTGTTGTCGTCTTAAGACTTGTTCCTGTGTAACTGTGACACATATTGTCCTCTTTCAAATCTGTTTTCTAATATACATTTAAAGCTGTTTTGTTTCCATATCCTTTTTGTTGGTTTAATTTGCCTCATTTATTTGATTTAATTTTACTGAAAGGGACAATACCATTAGACAAAAACAACAGAGGGTATAGGAAACTCTAACAAAAAATAAAACAAAACAATTTAAACTTAACAAAAATACAGGTCTACACATAAAATAAATACGTAAGTTAATTCTGAACTGTAGAAATAAAAAAGTGACAATACGCAACATTTTTAACTTTAATTATTGACATTAAAAAATTCCCAACAATAATGTTCTCAGGATTCCTTAGAGAGGTATAATCACTGTTCCCGTTTATTACTACTGTCTTTCTTTTGTGTCTTTTCTTTCTCCTTTCTTTAGTCTATCCTAATGAATATATTTTATTTATCTTCTTCACTTGCTAAACATTAAAAGAAAAAGAAAAAGAACAATCACCAACGGCTATATTGAACTTTTTACACTTTTTTGTGACTAAAAATCAATCAAATGAGTCAATCAGTGTTTCATGTATTAACTATTCTTTATTAATTTGAAAGTTTATTTTATTTATTTTTTGATTTTTTTCAAAAAACAAACTTTTAATTCAAAAGGATGTGAAGTTTTTAAACCCGGAAACCAGTGGCCACTCATTGGACTACAATCCCCACAACTCTGCCTACTCTCCTGCGTCATACAGTTCAACCAATGGCTGAATCCGTCTGAGTCGCGTGACCCGCAGTGCAGGAGATTTGAATTGTTTGTGTGCTTATGTGTGTTTTTCTTGACGCAGTTTGAATGCGGAGCAGAAAAGTATATTTGTGAGTTTTCAGAGGAACTTGAGGTTTGTAGTTTTTGCTTTAATTAGACAGCCACTCTGTGTGAGTCCCGTGAGCCGCTGAATGATCCAGACTTCATGTTTAAAGCTATTATCTGTTAACGTTTGATTTAAGCGAGCTAGCTGTCGAACTGAAGGGCTAGCAGGCTAACGTTAAAGTTAGCAAGGCGATTGACGTTCACGTTTAAATTCCCTCTTTCCCTTGTTTGCCAGTGTTTGTGTGAAATGTTGTCATTATAGTTTAATGTCAGAGCTGAATGTGCTGCTGCAGGTCTGAACCGGATCAATCTGTTTCCCTCAGAGAAGAAGTAACAGCGGGATGGAGTGTCGAGCTAACAGCGGTAAGTTAGCTAACACTCACTGACCCTGAGCCAGCATTTAGACACACTGAGCGCCACGTTCATGTGTTTTATTAACCGTTTCATGCACAATGTCCCTGAACAGATCTGTTCTTCCTGACTGATGAGAAGTTTGACTTCGATGTTACTCTGTCACCTGCCAGGTAGGAAACACATGTTTCTGTTAAACTGCGGAAGTATCACCAGGGCCACAATCACCAATGCTGATATTGTTATATAGTCATCATTAAAAGCTGCTACTGTCACGTGAAGGCATCATTAACAGACTGCTTCTGAATAAATTTCTATTAACACCAAAAAGGTTTAACTACTGCAGCTTTATCCTCTTCTTAAAATCTCTAAATTGAGTTTTAGCTGCCAAAATCAAGTCCAAGGATCATCCTTGTCAACCGCCCTCCAAGCTACATTCACAAAATCTATAAACACAAATTTTAAATCTGAATAGAATCAAAAAGGCAATGAAATAGGGCTGCACAACACATCATGTCAAGTGAGGCAAATGAACATAAACATGACAAGCAACAACTTCTACAGGAGATGTCTGTCTAATATTACACAATAAATCTTATTAAGAAGAGAAAGATGGAAGAAAAAATCTTCACTGAAAGATTTTCATAAGATAAGATAATCTTTTATTAGTCCCACAATGGGGAAATTTGCAATATTACAGCAGCAAAAGGGATAGCAAAAATAGAGAGCATTAATGAAAAACTGTAGTAATAAATAAGTAAAAAATATAGAAAATATAAGTGAAAAAGCAGTAGAAACAATATAAACAATTTAAATAAAAAACAAAAAACTCCCAAAATATTTACACTATTGCACATTGACGATTGCACAGTTTGAAGTTGGTTTGGTGTGTGTCTGGCGTGGAAGAAGCTCTCCAGTGCTCTCAGAGTGTCCTGCCTAGGGTGGGAGTCATTCTCCATTAGGGATAATAGCTTAGGTATCATCTTCCCCTTCTGCCACCACCTGCACTGAGTCGAGGGGGCATCCCAACACAAAGCTGGCCTTCTTGATCAGTTTGTCTAGTCACTTCCTGTCAACAGTCGTGATGCTGCTGCCCCAGCAGACCACTCTATAGACAATGGCTGATGCCACAACAGAGTCAACAAATTCCCGATTGAATAAATTGAATAAACAAACTTTCCTCAAATGAAAACACAATTTCATACAGTTATACTTTGTTTATATTCGTATGACCCTTCTAAATAGCTAGCTGTCTCGCTTCAAACAGTGTTTTCAGGACCTTATTCCCCTCAAGGAAGGCTCGTTTATATGGAAATTTGTTGCTTGTGATTGACATGCAGGCTCTGTATGCATATCGAACCATCAGATCATTCCAGATTATGTTTATCAAACAAAGCAGGGCCTGCAAAAAACACTCAAAACACACTCCCCTAAAAAATCACCCCAATCATTCTGTAATGATTTATTCTTTCCAAATTAAATTTATCTGGAGGAAAATCCTGTGTTCTTTTTATATTGCAATATATATTGCAGAAAATTTTAAAAATGACATCGGTTCTTTCCAATATCAATCAGGAATGGACGACTCTAAGTTTGTCAGTTCACATATGGCTTTAACATGCATCTAGAGTGACCACTTGGGATCAGATCTCACTTCCCCGCTCCATAAATCACGTACATAACTGGGACAAACAGACACTAAGAAAAACCTCATGCACAACATTTGCTGTGTGTGTGCAACCTTAATGGACACTGCTGCCCCACAATGAAGTGCACAAAGGTAATGGAGGAGATGCTCAAAGTTGGAAAAGTGTTATTAAATTTCAGATGGTGTTGAGACAGCTCCAGAGAGATCTTGGGACAACAAAATCTCAAGTATTAAACTTCTGATTAAACCTTTTAGCCTCTTTGCAAGTTTAAGTGGCAATGGCTATCTAAAGACTGTTGGCACATTATATTATTTAATATATGATATCAGGTCCCTGTTAATCGCAGAGTATCTGTCTTGTAGAACTGATAAATAAATGATACAGAGATTAGATCTACATAACATGTGTTGTTCATGTTATATTACCATTATGAAGGGAAGTTTTTTTGTTTTGAAAAATCTAAATGGTGACATCTGCTGGTGGACTACTGGTACTACAATAAATGGAAGAATTTAATGTAAGATTTCATGAATATTTGTTAAATCTTTTTGTTTCGATTTACAAATCTTATCGTATTAAAAACATGATAAGAATGCAAATAAGAATAAAAAAAAGATTGAGCTCAGTTTTGTGGTCGTCTTGTTCATCTTTCTTGAGCTCTTTGTGTCCCTCTCTCAGCTGTGATGTCAGTGATGTGTCTCTCTGCTCTGCAGCTCCAAAGATGATGATGATGATGAAGATGAGGTGTTCGTGGGTCCAGTCAGCCATACGGAGAGGTGTGTCTCTGTTAAAGTGGCAACCCGGCTTGAGGACAGCCGGACTGGCACATTGGGGAGCTGGAGCCCGCTGTCTGGGGATCAGCTGGAGGCTGTGTGTCAGGAAGCCCACAGACTAGCCGACCAGCTGCAGGGCAGCGAACCGAGCCGGCCACACAGCGAGGGCGATAAGACCACCAACATGAACACTGACACCACAACCGACAGGGAGGAGTTCGTGCAGGACGTTGAGGCTAAACTGGGTGTGCTTGGTCAAACTGCCAGTTCACTCAGTCCCATCAAACGCGAGACCTTCTGTGTCCAGGACAGTCCCATGAAGCAGCTGCCTCCCGCTGTCCAGCGCCGCCTGCTGAGAGGAAGCAGCATCGGCGCAGCCTCATCCACCCGCCCTGCCAGGGCAGCCTCATCCACCCGCCCTACCAGCGCCACTTCATCCACCCGCCCTGCCAGGGCAGCCTCATCCACCCGCCCTACCAGCGCCACTTCATCCACCCGCCATGCCTCTGCCAACACAAGTTTATTCACCCACCCTGCTCCATCCACCAGACTCAGCACCTCCAGCCCTGTGGCCACGGCCAAAGCTCAGCCGAGGACGGGGCTGCGAGGGAAAGCCACACTGGGCGTTGTGCTGCCGAGCAAACCGGCTGCCCCAACAACTTCTTGTTCAGCCAGCAAGAGCAGAGTGGAGAAAACTAGACTACAACCGCCAAGCAAAGTAGGGAAAGAGTTTGTTTTTACTTTTCAAATCTCTGCTGACAAACTCAGCTATAAAAGAAGTCTATAAAAGACACTGATTATCATACAGATAAGTTGATGTCAGCTCTTTTATTCTCTGTTTCAGGCAGTGGGGGGTTGGAGGCGTAGCCCGTCATCTCGCTCCTCCAGCAGGGCAGAATCAAGTGAGGATCTGCTCTCTGATTCGGCGAGCGTGGCGTCTGACATCAGCGACTCTTCACTCAACTCCAGTCTGTTGGGAAAACGCACGCTGGTTCCGCCCACCAAGGTAACACAGCTGTTTAAAACTGATTTTGCTTG
Source organism: Pagrus major (assembly GCF_040436345.1). Taxonomy (NCBI): domain Eukaryota; kingdom Metazoa; phylum Chordata; class Actinopteri; order Spariformes; family Sparidae; genus Pagrus; species Pagrus major. The sequence goes on along the minus strand of NC_133222.1, from coordinate 22,277,608 downwards.
ATTTATCATGTAGATGTGATCATCTTGATGATGTATTTATGTATATTATCATTGACATCCTGACATGGTGTGGAGATACCTGATAGTGTTTTCTCCGTCAGAGTGTTGTGAGGAACCTGTCAGGTGTGAAAGCTCCACCCCTTCAGAACAGGAGGGTGTCAGACAGGAAGAACACGTCCTCATCTTCGTCCTCGGTGTCCAGCTTCAACTCCAGCATATCTATCTCCCCCGCTAAAGGTATGCTAACTGCTAAAAGCTAACAGTTACCAGTCAGTGTGACAGTAGAGCTACATCAGTTTACAGACTAACAGTTATCCATCCCCTCTGCAAACAAGTCAAACTCTTACAGAAGCTCTGTAACTGTTAGCTGACTGGACACTAAACTGTTAACTGCCCCAGTACCTCCTGCTCTCATCATCCAATCAGAACGTGCAGCAGTACAGGTGTTGTGTCTCCCCTCAGGTAAACTGAACTCTTCTTTAAACCGGAGTATGAGCAGCTCCACTGGCCTCGCCCCCAGCAGCATCAGCAGACCAGCGAACAACAGCAGACCGCGTCGTTCTACCATCTACTCTAAGGCAGAGCCAGCGTCCTCCACCGCCGGACGCCGCTCGCTGTCTGTCCAGGCCAAGAAGCCACGTGAGGCAGAATGCATCAAAGCCACAAGGTCCACACCGCTAAAGAGAGCTGAGACCACGCCTCTTCAGGTGACGCCCGCCAAGAGAGTTTTGGAGAGGACCGCCTCGATCCCCTCCACTGCCTCAGTCCGACCGCAGAGTGGACTGAAGACCAGATCTAAACCTGAGGCCCTGGTCCCACCCACACCCAGTGGAGGGGTCAGAGCAGTTCCTCCCGTAGACGGTAAGATGATGATGATGATGGTGGTGATGACGGAGCTGTCAGTTTAATGTCTGTTAATCACGTGAGTTTACATCAGTTTGTTTTATCCTGGAGTTCATTGAGAAATCTGTTTGTGTTTAGAGAATGGCACAATTTGGATTCCTTTAATCTCTATAAACAGATATCTGGATATGAATAAGGAATCTGTAGATAGTCTTTTGGTTTCCGTTTGTAGTCTGAGGAGTATTGATCAATATCAATCATGTTTGAGTGCATTTAGGTTACATGCAGGTATACAGCTCATGTGGAGAGCAAAAGAGACCCAAGGCATTGGCTGAAATGCTAAATTGTCGATTGTCAACCGGTTCCAAGATTGCTAATCAAACTGTAAACAATGAGCAGCACACGGAAGAGGAAGTCTTGGTCCGGATATCTGTTATCTTGATATCCCCTGGCTCCACCGGAAGCCCTGAAACCTAAACTGTTGCGCCCAGAGACTTAAGCGCCATCAGATGATAGCCAGTGGGTTCCCAGATTGGAAGTCTTTCAGTCAGTTTAAAAAACATCAGACCAAACTCCAGAGACAAAAATATGATTTCTGTTCCTGAAGCCTGAACTCAGTCACAGCAGCCAATCATCAGCTGCACCACAAATACTATAGTCAGAGCTGCTAAGTTAGACTTGCCACTTCCATTTTACAGCAAAGATGATGGTCAGTGTGGTTGTGTGGTAAATAAGGACAAACTCTATTTGAAAGTTTTAGCACCGAAAGGAAAGACTTCGTCATCAGGACTGAACTGATCAGTTTTAATTTAAATATTGTGGTTCAAACTAAGACAAGCCTTCAGTTTCTATATTTGATTCTCTGATACACCTGTCTGTCTGTCTCCATCTGTTTTTGTGTTTTGTCAACAGATATCTCACTGAAGCCAAAGAGGTTGATGTCAGCGAGCAGCGTGGAAAGGTAGATGACATCACACCAACATTGTCCACATGTAGTCAGCTGTACATTTAACTTATTCACGTGTATGAAACTAACACTAATGAAATTGTTCAGGACTTCAGGGAAAAAATCTACTAAAAAATCTTTTTTTTTTACAAGTCATAACTTCTGTAAATGAAACATGCCCAACAACAGAGAACAGGCAGCCATATATGAGTTCGCAGGTCTCACAAGTTTTTTTTTTGTATGTCTGAACAGGTGGCATTTAAACTGGTTGAAATACAGCAAGTTTGTGTGATTAAAGAGGTGACCTGGAAAATGTCATGGAAAAAAGAATGACAGGTTTAGAGTAGGGATATGATGATGTTCTTACACAAGGCCCAAAGTGTTTTGCTGAGATGCATTAAATGGTAAAATGGTCCCCTGGTAAAACTGACCAACTCATCATAATCAATGGCAGCCAGGTGAGACATGAGGGAACTTTAAGTACTGAGGAATATTTCTAGATAGTAAATGTGTCATCCAGGTTTTTGTTTTTTTTAAAAAAAGAAGAAACATCTGCAGCATCTGTCCTGTTGCTCTGTGCTGCGTCTGAAGTCTGACATTTGGTTTTGCTGGGTCTACTACTTTTCTGTCAGATCAGTGATGTCATCAATAAACACCTTCCTCCCCTGTAGTCTTCCTCAGAAGCCCTCTGCTGGTCCTCTGACGCCCTCTGCTGGCAGCTGCAGGTCGCTGCAGGTGAAGGCGCGTCGTCCCTCCGCCCTCCCCACCCCCATGAGGCGCAGGATGTCAGCCATCCCTGTCGCCACACCAACAAATCAGAACCGCCACACAAGACCTCCACCCACCTCTGACTCTGACCCCGCCCCCTGTCCCACCTCTGCGAAAAGGGAGAGAAGCTGCAGGTGAGCACCCTTGACATCTAAGGGGCTGTGGTCCTACTGCGTCAAATCACCTTTCTGTTACCATGACAACACGTGCAGAGGTCTCACTTTGTTGTTGTTTCTGTGTAGCCCCGCCCCCACAGGCACACAGGAGGTGGAGCCTGTTGATGCTCCTGAAATCCAGCCCTTCTGCCTGGAGGAGGAGGAGGTGTCCCCTACTGCCCCGCCCTCCAGCCCTCCACAGCCTGACCAATCAGAAAGCACTGATAATGAAGCGCTGAGTCAGGGCGAATCACTGCCTAACAAAAACCTGATCGAACTGGAAACTACAGAGGAAAGCAACAACAAGACACAGGAGGTCAGAGGTCACATGATCACCAGCTGTATTTGACTTGATCGCTTTCTATCATCTATCATTTTTTTTTACTTTTATTGTTGAACTTGAACTGTCCTTTGGCTGCCGTGACGCACAAATTTCCCTGTTTGCGGGACTAATACAGGAATTCTGATTCTGATCTGTCATAACTGTTTGCATTCAGGAGTGGTCAGATATTTAATTCTGATATCTGATATTAAATGTACTTAAGTAAGAACTTTCACTACCATATACTGTGTATGAGTCGATCGATTATCGGCCTGGTGAATTATCAGATCCAATATTCTGCATTTTTCTAGTTATTGGAATTGGTGTGGTTTTTTTTTTTTTTTTTTTTTTGGACTAGAGTGAAGCCAAAACATCTCGATCGTCTCATGGTGGCTGGCTGCAGTATTGCAGTTATATACGTTTTATGGAAAAACCCTAAAATATTTACTCACAGAACACAGAACTCATTCTGCTGTCACAGACTGAAGGTACATGTTCCTGAACTGAGTCGTGACGAGCTTCATCCTCATCCTCGGTTCAATCTGACCAGCTGCTTCCTTCAGGAGAAACCCACAGATCTTGATCACTCTGACGCTCTCTTGCTCTTCTCTCCTCAGGTTCTCCTGTTGGATCTTCCAGCTCCGACTCTGCAGCCTCAAGAGAAACTGCTCATCGACTTGACCAACACCCCCAACCTGATCCGGACCAGCAACAAGTCCTGCACCACAACTCAGGTAACTAACACCAGAGTCCTTATAGGCCAGTCTTGCCACTCGATAGCCATCGAGACATTTTCTCCCAGGCAGTTATTTTGGGCTAAAACCAGGCCCCATCTCACCTGGTTATATCCACAGATTGGATTTATTTGATTTGTCTGCTGGGGATCTTTAAATAAAACCTGTTTGTTTTGCTCCAGCAGCTGATCGACCTGAGCTCTCCACTCATCAAGTGGAGTCCAGAAGACAAAAGGGAGAACAACGCTCCACTCATCAACCTGTCCTTCTGATTCTCCTGGAGACCTGGATCTGATGGTGTCGGCAGTAAACTGGACTCGGCAGATTTCTGTCTTCAGAAACTATAATAATAATCCAATTAACAGAGATTTTATCAGTGAAGTCTTTACTGAAGTATTATGATTTAAATGATGAAAATATTCAAAGGTTGCTGAAGTTTTTCTGCACCTGATTTGTACTTTTATTTGTTTCCGTCGTGCTGCTCTTATTGATGTCTGAATAAATGTTGTTAATGTCACTACTGTAAACACTCAGGCTGCTGTGTGCTGATGTGCTGCTCTGTCCACCAACATGGAAACCTGATTTTTCATAAATATTTCTGAACATGTAACGGTTCATTAAGATTATAAGCCAGGCTAAAATGTAGGAGAAAGCAGAATGGTGAGGCTGCAGCTAACCAGGTTACACACACAAAAAACATGCATATACCAATTACTTATTAAACATCTGACCAGTGTTCAAACAGTAATATGAAATAGACGGTGAGAGAAAGAAAGAAAAACATTTCACTCATTGTGTTATTTTGTAGCGTGCACTGTAAAATGTCAAGTCAAGCCCTACAGATTAATCACAATAACTGTTGGATTATCAATACTGTTTTAATTTGCATGTGACAGGACCCCTTCAGCACCCCTCCCTCAGTCATGGCATCGCCCCCCCACCTGTACTTCGGCTCCATGCTTGCAACAACAGAATGCATGGTGTTGCAAGACAGCAACCGCAAATTACGATTTTGCTAATGCTTTACATAAATTACAATTAATTATTTCCCTTGAATCAATATGTGTGTTAATCGACCCGCTCTTACCTGATCAGGAATGGGTTTCACTGAGTTATTGTACTGACTGAGGTCACAATTGTCTGCACAATAACCTTTATTAATGCCATAATAGTACTAATATTTTGAGCTATAATTATAATCTTACATGATAATGATTGAGATTTTACTGATGATGGTTTATTGGAACATGTGATTAGTTGATGGTGGGTCACTATATTTAGCCACATCTGTGTATCAGGACAGCTGTTGTGGTGTTGGAGAACCCCCTGATGCAGCACAATCAGGTTAACTGCACAGATCTAATGAATGTAGAAGCGGGTACAAGCATCAATATGCGAACGGTTTAGCTGTAGCTCTGTTTCACAGAGTTTGTTTAGTTTCTCCTCATGATGCAACAACTCAGTCTGGGATATTGCAGTTACACTTCACTTCAGTAGCCTACGTGGTCCATATCCTTTGACTTTGATAATTATCGATAAATATGATTTTCCTTTCCTTTTAGAAAGAGCGAGAAGGCCGGAGGGGGAGTGAAAGTGAAAGAGTGCACAGGAAATGAACTTGCTGTTGTGGGTGCTCTCTTCATGTCTGTGACAGATTCTACACATACAGCGACATTAAAACTGTAGTCAGACGTTGATTTGATGTCCATATGACTGTCAACAGATCGTGTTCAGGTCGATTTTTGCTGAGAACCGCGCGCGTGTAGAAATAGGCGAGACTTCGAATCTCTAGATGACGTGATGCAGCAGCCACACCTGACACACACGTGTGAAGCGCGCCTCATGCATCCAGTGTGTCCAGCCTGTAAGACCTTACAGTAAAATCATTACTGCATAAAGTTCCGTTTTAATTAGTCTTTATTAGTAGAAAACATTATATTTGAGAAAAACAGGCCATAAATGTTCAAGAATCTAAAAGCATGCATTATCAGACCGCTTTTGCTAAACCTAGAATTCTAATATAAAGCTGCTTCAGATAGATCATTGTGTCATCAATAGTTCACTTCGCAACTTACACATTTTAACTGTGTATCTTTTATTGTTTTTATGTTTATCATAATTTCTTGTATTTATCATGAAATTTCATTCAGCAGTGCAGAGATGCCTCGTAAAGAGAGGGGATTGAAACAAAATGAAATGAAGCTGGAGCACAACACATTTTTTACATATTTGTTTGAAAAATGACTTGAAAAAATCTGTTACCAAACTAGTTGTCAATAAATTTTCTTTTGATCGACTGATCAACTCATTGTTTCGTCTCCAGGTCCATGTGCCCCCTTTAACTTTGAGCATCTGCCCTTCTGAAGGTCTCTGTACAGCCCTGGTTAAGATGATCCATAAGGATGTTGCACTTGCTGCTTTGTCGGCACTTTGCAATGCCGATGTAACATCTATTCAAAAACTTAGAGCCCAGGATGGTGCTGCCAGTGCTGGCCCTGGTGAAGGACCCGCACGACAGCAGCTGTTCGTCCATAATCTCATCTCTTCAGTCTTGGATGCAGATGTAACCTGGTAATTATTGGAGATGGGACTTTTTGTAACTGTCTATCCTGAGAAGATGTTTCTGAAAATTGCATATACTATGGTTATATTCTACAACAGTCATTAGAGAGTTTATGAATACCTTTTCTTATTTGCAGAATGTGTTGTGTGAGAAAAAATTCAGATCTGAATGAGTGCAAGCACTAATGTGTTTTTAAATTGCATTTCCCTCCCTTACACTGCAGCCCGGTGTCAGGAAACAACTTTGTCCACCTGCAAAGACATTTGAAAGGTGATGCACTGTCACCAGGCCTGTCACCTCTGCTCCTGTACGCATGTAAATTGAGGCTTCCAACTCCGAGTCTCATCATTGAAGAGAAGGAATTCTTTGACCCCGGATTTGACTATGATTTCACAGGGTTGAAAGACACTGTGACTTATTACAGAGGTGAAGAGGTGTATGAACGCCCATGTGGTTGGCAGCGTTTTGCCATCAAGGTGATTATGCATCTGTTTTATTTGCCATTAAATCCAAGAATTTCCTTTTAGCTCTTTTGTGAAATACAACTGAGAAATTGGCTGAATGTGAAAAATGATGAACATACTTCGGTAATGCTCAAACATACTACAAGGAACTTTCAACTGGTTATAAAACAGTCTCAGTTTAATGCTGATGTCTGTATGTGACCTACATAAGCAAATGAGACCATCAGATAGAAGATTGGCTATTCTGTCTATTATTGTAGTTATTCTGCCTGCCAGAGGGTACGATTCCAACTTATCAGGATAAGTCATAAAATTAAAACAACGGAAAACAATCTGTTCTGTAGTCTTGTGGTACGGCAGTTTAGTTTAATTTGTTTCACCATTTTTAATATTACAGTTATTAATCTTATAACTCATCATCAGCTGTTTAAAAAAGAAATATAGTATAAGAATTGGTTGCCGCTTTCTGTCTCTCCCTTTCAAAACAAATACGCACACTAGCCAGTTCAAGATGTGAATTTTTGTTATGAAATCCCTGAACATCCGAACAGCAGTCAACACATGAAATGCTCTGACAAATAGGGAAAAAATCCAGTATCTCTGGCAGTAGCATGCAAGCGCCAGCCTTTAAAGCCAACTTTCTTTAGTGGCCAAATAGTGTAATTACAACATCACGTGATGCACTTTGGCCCAAAAAGACTTTCTCCCATAAGCTTACGTTGTGAAAGAAGGAACTGTAAAACTGTCGATATTTTTTCTTTTAGCATCACAACCCCCGCGAAACAACTCGTTTCACCGTCATAATTGGAGCCATTCGGTCCAATAAAATTTGGAAAGTCTATAGGAGAGAAAGTGCAGCCAAAATTTCCCAATGCTAACATGCTAGCTTGACAGTGGTGAGCGTTAACAATTGTCATAATCGTTATTTACGAGCTGGCACTATTCCAAAATTAGCTAGGCGTCGCCAGATGACATCATACGCCAGCTAACTAATTGATGACGTCATCGCGCTTCATTTACATAAAGTTTAGTGGTTGTGTCGGTTGCAGTGGGGGATCACTTTAAGCCATATAAAAGGTAGATAGAGAAATTTCCACCAAATAATCACTCGCTGCATTCACTACAGGGACATTGAATATCTGAAGTAAAACATCTACAAAGGGAGAAGATCAAATGAATTATTTAAAGATCACACACACAGCTGAATCAGCAATTAACCTCACTGTTTCATCTTCGAATAGCAGAGACCAACAAAACACTTCTGAGTCACATGTAAATATTTTGTCGCAGGTTCTGGATAAGTACAGTGATGGAAATGTCTGGCTGGGAAATCGACACCGTAGCACCCAGTCAGTTCCAGGAGAGTGGCCTGTGTCCTACCAGGGACATCAAAGACAGGCGCAGGTTGCATCATCGAGGGATTCTACGAGGTTCAATGGTTTGATTATATATAGATTATTATCAGTGGTAAATGTTAATCCAGGAGAGTGTAACACTTTTGTTACTGCACTATTATATTTACTTCAACATACTTGAGTGAGTGAGTAGGTTTCTTCCACCTTTTTTTTTGTTTAATTTTTATTTTTCTTAACATGCCAAGTTTTTCCTCACTTGAATTGAAGGTCTAAGGACAGAGGATGTCGCTCACTGTACAGATTGTAAAGCCCACTGAAGCAATGTTATTCTGATTTTGGGCTCAATAATAAGGTTGATTTGATGTTATTTGAGCACATTGGGCTCTTATGTAGTTTCCCTTACCTTGAAATTTTCCCATCTGTTTTTTGAGCACACAGTGCAAACAGTTGGGAGGTTCATTCAAGTGAGGCAGCATAAAGTGAGTTGTTGATATTTTGGTAGAGAATACAAACCATGTGTTTGTGTGTTAGCTCAGAAATGTCTCACAACCACGTTTATTTCTGTTTCTGCCACACGGTCAATCTGCTGCCTACCTGATGGTTTATTCAACAAGGGCAAAGTAAATACTGGGAGAAAAATGTGCATCAACAACATAAAAATAAATTGTATGGCATTAAAAACATGTTTAATGTGGTCAAAGCAGAACGTCTAAATGTTTGTCTTGAAACAATTAGATTTTATGCTGCCCTGACTGACTTCAGGTCATTTTGCAGTATCTGAACACCTCCTCCTGATGAAGGTTTGAAACTAAACCTGAAAGCTTGAAACATAAAATAACCTCCTGTCTTTGTTGGGAAAACTATAAGTTAATATGCTTTTAAAAAATAAAAATGTTTTGCAGACCATCATGAAAAAGTCTTGGATCAGAGTTGAATTATTGTATCTACATGATTATCTACAAACCAATCAAAGAGACATTATACCATGAATATTAAACTCTATTTTTTATTTGTTTCAACAGCCAGGGGGTGGTCAGCGCTTTGGCAGGGGGATTTATTCATCTCCATACATTGCTGAGGCGAACGCATATGCCAAAACATTCATCCACGAGGGCAAGAGATACAAAGTGATTCTGCAGAATCGTATCAACCCTCAGAAAAGGCAGAAACACAACAATGGCAAGTACTGGCTGATTCCCATCCCCGCTGGAACATCGAAAAAAGAGGAGCAGCAGAAAGTGCAAGAGTCCATCCGTCCATATGGCCTTCTGCTGAAAGAAATCTAACAGGCTGAGAAAGGTCACAAGAAAATTCCAATATCCGACTACTTTTTTGTTTCCTGAGCTTTATTTTGAAAATCCAGTGGGTGTGTTGTCTTTGAAGCATATATAATGTCTGTTGTAGTCGATGCTTGTGTACTCTCTGATGTTGTTAAATATAACAATGTCCCATTTGCATTTATCAATGATTATATAAACTAAAAATCCCAGCTATATATGGTGTGCATGCTGAAAGGAAGGATCAAATACCTCCGTAAATGTTCTGTATGGAGATTTCTTGTGTTTGTTCCATGTTCCAATAAGCCATACTGCATTTAATAAAGTGAATCTTAAACAAAACTCTTATCAGTGTCCCTGCATACCAAAGAGAAAACAGTGGGTAAACATTTCATTATATTGTGCCTGTGTGCTTTTCCAGAGGTGTTGTGCTATTTGTTTAAGTACTCAAGCAAACACACACAATCAAGTTGTGGCTCGTTTTGAAGGTTACCACTGTTCCTGCAATGGCAAGTTTACATCCATTGGTCAAGTATAACTGAACACAAGATCAAACATTAGACTGAATAGTTTCATCATATGGAGAATCATCTAGCTAAGTCGTGTTAGGCGATACCATGGATGTGGTAGGTTGTTAACGTGGCATTAAAGTCCCCATGAAACAGCTAATAGAATGCTAGTTGCTTTGACATAATTTTCATGCTTCCCATTTCCTGGTTTGGAACCTGGCAACCCAGTGCTGAGTAAGCAAGGACCGCTTACAGAGCTGTCGGCAGCTAACAACCTTTAACCACAGTTAGCGCTTACTTTAGCAACAAAGCTACCGGTAACTGTCGACCAGGAAACTCCATGAACTTCGATACTCTAACTACCGTCATGTTCATGTAATCTTTGAGGTTCGGTCATTTCTATAACGCTTTTCCAATCTACTGATCGTTCAAAGCGCTTTACAACACTTGTCAGATTCACCCATTCACACACACATTCATACACTGATGGCAGAGGCTGCCATGCAAGGTGCCAACTGCTCATCAGGAGCAATTTGGGGTTCAGTATCTTGCTCATGCTCAGATTTTTCATCCTTTTCCCACGCTCTTATTTTTCCACTGAAATACTTCAGAATCATAGTTACAGTTGTGGTTTTTGTGGTACAGAGGTGGGTCTGTTTTTGTTTCTTTCTGGAGCTGGTTAATTTTGACTTAAGGGGCAATCAAATCAACCAGAAGTCTTCTTTTCATTGGAAATGTTATTGAAGCATTTCCAGTGAAGTCTGACTGACTTCTCACTCCCACTGAAGTACTTCAGAATCATAGCTGCATGTGTGCCATGGGTGTGTGCAGGCCTGTTCCTGTTTCTTCCTGGTGTTGAAACTCCTGTGGAACCAGTAACAGAAGCTGTGAACAAGAGCTTTCTCTTTTGAAGTTTTAATAATGGCTTTGCTAAAGCAACACGCCTGTTAATTCCAGCATCTATTTGAACAAAAGAAAAATCAATAATCGAGCTACCTGTTGAGACATCACACCCGTTGCATCATGTTTCTTCATCAGTAATATTATCTGGAGGAGTCTGCCTATAAATACGAGCTCCTTCAGTTATTTTATCGTCTCATCCAGGAAGAAGACAAAGCTTCCCATTTAAAGAAAGCAGGTTGCTACTTTTTTCGACTATAACTAATCGTAAAAATGATCGATAATGAGATTGCACTGGAGGCTTTGGGCATACTTTGCAATGCCAACGTAACATCTGTTCAAAGACAAGCGTCGCCGACTGTTCAATTGCAGTCGTCCAGATCAGCATCACAGAAGTGGCTGGTCATCAAGAAGTTCATCCCTACGATCTTGGATGCAGATGATACCTGGTAATTACAGGAGTTGTAATGTTGAGACGAAAAATGGTTTTAAACAGATTTTACTCAGTCATGAAAAACATGTAAATACAATTGCATTTGCAGAACTTGTTGTGTGGGATATAATTCAGATGTGACTGACTGAAAGCATTGATCTTCATTGAAACAGCATCTCCTCCCTTTACATTGCAGCGAGGTGTCACGTTGCAACTTCGTCTGCCTCCAAGGCGTCCTCGGAGCTGTTCCACCGAGTGCAGGCTTTCGCCGAGTGAACGAGGTGGACATTGGAGCAGTAAAAGACAAAAATCACATCATCGATGAAAATGAATTCTTCGACCCGCAATTCAACCGCGATTACAGAAAATTGAAAGACACCGAGACTTACTACAGGGGTGGAGAGGTGTATGAGCGCCCATGTGGTTGGCAGCGTTTTGCCCTCAAGGTAAATTTGCTTTTGATTTATTTGATTTTTTTCCCACTCATTTGTTACCTGCAGCTGCAAGTTTGTTGATTATTGTGCTCTGTACAAAGAAATTGTTGAATCATTGAAAATCTTTTCATTGCAAATATTGAACTTTGTACCCACACATGGTCAATTACCCACATCACTTTCGTCAACAATTCAATTCACCGCTTCATCTTCAAAATGACAAAAGAGCGGAGACCAACAAAACCTTCTGATGTCACATGTTAATATTTTGTCACAGGTCCTGGATGATTATGATGGAAACGCCTGGCTGGGAACTCGATACCGTAGCACCCAGTCAGTGCCAGGAGAGTGGCCTGTGTCCTACCATGGGACATCAAAGAAAGGCGCTGATGGCATTATCCAAGGACACTACAAGGTTTGATTATATCAGTTTTCAATGTCTGATCTGCCTTTTTAAAATATTTACTCAATAAACATGTTAGCTGTTTTCCCAACTCCTCCTCCTGATGAAGGTTTGAAACTAAAGCTGAAAGCTTGAAACATAAAATGACCTCCTGTCTTTGTCGGGAGGAACTTCACTAAGTAAACATGCTTTTAAAAACTTAAAACTTACTTGCAGACCATCACGAAAAAGCCTTGTGATGACTGCACAACCACAAAGAAATACTGTATTTAACTGTTTATATTGAATAGTTCTCATATGCATCTTGTTTGTAATTGTTTTTAACAGCCAGGCTCAGGTCAGAAGTATGGCCGGGGGATTTACTCTACTCCATACATCAAAGAGGCACTCCAATACGCCAAAACCTTCACCTCCAAGAAGACGGGCAAGAAGTACTCAGTGATTCTGCAGAACCGTATCAACCCTCAGTACAGGCAGAAATACAACAATGACAAGTACTGGCTGATTCCCATCCCCTCTGGATCAGGCGCAGAAGAAGAGCAGAAGATGGTGGAGAGGGCCATCCGTCCTTATGGCCTGCTGCTGAAAGAGGTCTAACAGGGTGAGAAAGGTCACAACAAAATAAATCTGATCGATTATTTGTTTCCTGAGCTTTATTTTGAAAATCCAGTGGGTGTGTTGTCTTTGACACAGAAATTGTCTTCAGTAATCCATGTCAAATACTCTCTGATGCTGTCAAACGGAACAATGTCCCATTTGCATGTACAAATGAGTATATAGCTCCATACTAGTGTGACTTTCTTGCACTGAAATTTCTGCTTTGATAAGCCGTGCTGCAATGAAATAAACCACCTTAAACACATTTGTCATTATTTTTTGTCCATACTAAAGAGAATACAGGGGGTACATGTTTCGTTATAAGAAAAGACAAGAAAAACTTAACTAGATACTCTGGTTACAAATTAAATTTTAATAAAAGCGAACTTCTTCCAATCAATCCCCTGTCTGAGAAGATGCCGGCGTCCTCTTTCCCATTTAGAGTCGTTACAGAGGGGTTTCGATATCTAGGCATATTCATCACTCCTTCTTTTAATGACCTTTTCAACAAAAATTTCCACCCTCTCATTGATAAGTGCAAGCTTGATCTGGCTCGCTGGTCATCCCTCCCTCTCTCCCTATCTGGCAGAGTCAACCTGGTAAAGATGGTGATCTTACCTAAATTTCTCTACCTGTTTCAACATATTCCAATTTTTATCAGGCGATCCTTCTTTCAGCAGCTAGATCAGACAATATCATCATTTCTGTGGTTGAATAAGCCCCCCCGTATTAGAAAAGCTGTATTACAACTCCCCAAAAAGCTGGGCGGTCTCGCACTACCCAATCCTATCCAATACTATTGGGCATGCAACATTAACAAACTCATTAATTGGCTTGACAGAGGAGCTGACACACGCCCCTCTTGGGTTCTGATGGAGCTACGGTCCTCAAAGTTTTCTTTACAGTCCCTCCTTACTGCGCGACTCCCCCTCAAGATTCATAATATCTCACAGAGCCCTGTAGTTACTAACTCACTAAAAATCTGGGTCCAATTTCGCAAACACTACGGCTTGAATGAACCTTCGACTTTAGCACCGGTTGTTAAAAAACATTTATTCCCACCCTCCCTGTCAGACCCCACTTTCACTATCTGGCGTAACAAAGGTTTGCTACATGTTAAGCACCTTTACAAAGATAACATATTTACTGATTTTACTGAGCTTGCAGCCAGGTTTGAATTACCTCACTCTCACTTTTTCCGGTTTCTTCAGGCCAGGAACTTTGTTAAAACCAACTACCCTCACTTCCCTAACCATCCACCCGGGTCTCTGATTGACTTCTTGCTCACCCTCGATCCTGCACAAAAGCGTTCCATCTCTGTGATCTACAATGCTATTGACTCCCTTAATCCTGACCCAACGACTCGCCTGAAACAGACCTGGGAGGAGGAGCTAAGAGTTCCAATTTCAGATAATCAGTGGGACCAAATCCTAAAATTAGTACACACATCCTCTATATGTGCCAGGCACAGTTTTTTACAATGTAAAGTTCTTTTCAGAGTGCATTACACAAACACCCGACTGGCGAAGATTTATCCATGCACCAGTGACAGTTGTAATAGATGTAAGCAGTCACCTGCTAATCACACACACATGTTCTGGTCCTGCCCGAAACTCACTGGTTTCTGGCGCCAGATTTTTGATACACTCACAACAGTGCTTGATATGGACCTTAACCCTGAGCCTTGCACAGCCCTGTTCGGCTCCCCTCCACTTACTACACCTCAACTCCCTGCGTCCAAGCGCCGGGTACTGGCCTTTACAACTCTATTGGCCAGACGTCTTATTTTGTTTAAATGGAAACAAGTTCTTCCACCTTCACACAATAGCTGGCTTAGAGAGGTCCTAACTCATATCAAGCTTGAGAAGGTTAGATTTTCACTGGCAGGATCAGACAATACTTTTAACAAAACCTGGCAGCCTTTCTTGGAGTACTTAGATAGAACTGCTATTCACCCAGACAGTGACTAGATGCCCCCCCCCCCCCCCCCCCCCCCCCTTAACTTCTTTTAATTTTCCCCCTATTTAATTTAATTTATTTATTTATTTTAATATGTGATTTCAGTTAACTATGTCTTTGTTTTTCTTTTTTGTGTATGTTTTTCTTTCTTTTCCTCATGCAACAGTGGGTGGGAAGGGATAAGGGTTAATAATGGTTCATAGGAGCTGTTCCGGCTCAGTTTAAGTTTGTTGTTGTTTTCACATACATGGTATAAGACAACCAGCGGCTAAACCTCTTGTAAGATTTCTTGTATACACTGTATGTGTGAATTGTTGTTGTATGCAAACGAAAAACCTAATAAAAAGATGTATAAAAAAAAAAAAAAAAAAAAAAAAGAAAAACTTAATTGGGGTAAATCATTAATTACAGCAGCCAAAGTGTCAGAAGCAGAGGGAATGGGATCGAGTGATAGATACATATGAAACAAGATTAAAACAAGAAAAAAATAGATTATATGGGTCATCATACAAAAACTTGTCATTTTGTGTCCCTCCAACAAAATGGCTCTGTAAATCTGGTTAACAGTAAAAAAATTTTTTAAAAAAACCTAAAAAAAATAAATAAACAAATCAAAAATCTGAATAAACTATAAAAAAATGACAGGATACATTATATTACATGTATATTCTTATTGTATTTGTTGCAGATAAAACTACACATACACATTCTTACTAAATGTCCTAAATAGGCTTGGATATTGTGCAAGGCCGGATATTGAGTAAGGCCTGGCAGCAGTCAGGCTGTTACAGTAACAGTCCACTCCACAAATGCTGCCCTGGGCCACTGCCAATATTGCCCATATGAGGAACCGCCCCTGAGAGTGACCCAGCATCAAGAGTGCTCAAGCGTTGACAGACTGCCTTGTTTTTGTGTGTGAGCCAAAACTTCCCTAGAACCCCAGTAGGCTTTTGCTCTTAGAGATCGGGGAACTCATGTGATTGGTCAGTTGTGAGTCGTATGAGGAAAATTGACAGGTATCTAAAAGCGGGAGAAGAGGCCTCATTGGTGTAAAACAATTAAGAAGGAGGGATGAGATGAAAAAATAAGATTGTATTCGTCATATTCTTTGGTTCCATACTTTGCAGACTGTGGTGCTTTGTTAAATAAAGACTCAAGGACAAAAAGACTTCTCTCTATATTTTTTTTTTTATATTTGGTAAAAAGTTATTCCACGACAATATATATATATATACTGTATATATAGAGAGAGAGAGTTTAGTTTCATTTAATTTAGTTTCCCTGATACATAGTAAACAAATTAATAGTTTTTTTCTTTTGTTTTTAGAGTTTTAAACTCACAAATGTGAAAATGGCCTGTCCCTCAGTATGATTGTTCTACTTTTACCAGCTATTGAGGCCAAAAAAGTCAAACTATCATATAAAAACGTAAACTAAATAAACAACAATTTAGTCAGGTCCCTGGGTTCTCATCAAACCTGTCACTTTCAATGAAAACACCCGTTCACAGATAATGGACTGTTCTGAAAGTTGCATCTTTTCACTTCACATCCAGACGGACTGAAGATAACTAGAATACCTGTGGAGACAAATGCTGCAATTCAGCTCAATCCCATTGATGCATGTCTATGAGTGGTCTCTGGTGCCATCTGGTGGTGCATCTGTGGCCTCATAAACCTTGGTTTAAGGACTCCCATGAGTGCTTTTCCACATGCGAATCAGAAACAAACATGGTCTCATTCCCTTTAAAATCCTGTTCGGTAGACCCCCTCAGACAGGTGTAGGTTCAGGTAGATGCCCTCCCCTTACCACAGGTGTGTGAAGATGCTTTGATTGTCTTGAAATGGTCTTAAAAGAGATTAAATTAGCTGTATCCTGAGCTCTGACAGGATACTGTATGTGGAACATTGAAGCCAGTTTTGTCCACCTGACATCCTGCTCATTAATCATATGTGAGTGAGTGTAGTGCAGTGGTTGCTGGTGAGGACAGGAGGAAAACCAACCCACTGTGTCATGTTATTTTACACTGGTAGGTAAATGATACTGAGATGTGGTAATGTTGTATTTTAACTAAAAAATAGCTCCTGGTGCAGAGTCAATAGAAAGTGATAGAAACACGATGGTAGGCTATAGAACAAGATTAAACGACTCCCTGATTTTGTTAGGGCCAGTATTAAAGCAACACTAGGTAGTTTGGACTCATTACTACCCCCAGCTGGTTGAGAAGCGCAATTATCTGTTACCAGTGTCGTAAATACTGTCGCTGTATGAGCATCCCTGGGGAAAATGAATACACGTGAATTTGTTGACGGAGCCGGCGAATCACGAAGCCTCGTTTGGAAACATGTCCACCGACAAGGTTTTTGATAACTAAAAAAATAAATAAATCAGTGTTTGTAGTAACCTGTCGCAATGCAGAACCTACATTGTACAACATGAGGGGAAAACTTCGACTGGCAGTGGGTCACAATCGTCTGAAAAAACCTCAATCGAGCGCCAACAACAAGCTAGATTCAGAGATAGCATTTGGTAGTTTGTTAGCATATACGCTGCACAGCACATTAGCATGCTAGAGTTATTTTCATACCGAGTTGGTTATAGTGATTGCACCGACTAAGTTACCTCCGAAACACGACGTTTGGGCGTGAATGTCTTTAGTAACGTCTGAAAATATAACTGTGTTTTCGGGAGCTACTAAATACAATCGCAAGTTGACGTTGTGTTTGGCGTAATAACTACAGCCAACTCGGTACGACAACAGTAAGAAGCATGCTAACGTTACCTCCCGACCACACTGTTCAACTTGCCAACTGTTTTCAATGAGAGCAGCTGCCACCAGCTCCAAACACAGCCAGCAGTCGCCAGATGACATCATACGCCAGGTAACTTACTGATGACGTCATTGCGCTCTCATCTGCATAAAGTTTAGTGATTGTGTGGTTGCAGTGGGGGATCACTTTAACCCATATTAAAGGTAGATAGAGAAATCTTCTGCCAGATAATCATTCAGCAGACTGCAACAGACCAACAAAAACTTCTGAGTCACATGTGAATATTTTGTCGCAGGTCCTGAATGAGTACAGTGATGGAAATGTCTGGCTGGGAAATCGACACCGTAGCACCCAGTCAGTTTCAGGAGAGTGGCCTGTGTCCTACCAGGGACATCAGATACAAGTGCTGCTGGCATCATCCAGGGATTCTACAAGGTTTGATGGTTTGATTATATATAGATTATTATCAGTGGTAATGGTTAATCCAAGAGAGTGTAACACCTTTGTTACTGCACTATTATATATACTTAACATACTTAATCAATATGCTTTTAAAAACTAAAAATTATTTGCAGAACATCATGAAAAAGTCTCGAATTAACGTATCTACATGATTATTTACAAACCAATCAAAGAGACATTATACCATAAATGTTATAACTCTATTTTTTATTTGTTTCAACAGCCAGGGGTTCGTGAGAAGGTTGACCGGGGGGTTTATTCGACTCCATACGTTGCTGAGGCGTTCAAATATGCCAAAACATTCATCCATGAGGGCAAGAGATACAAAGGGATTCTGCAGAATCGTATCAACCCTCAGAAAAGGCAGAAACACAACAATGGCAAGTACTGTCTGATTCCCATCCCCGCTGGAACATCAAAAAAAGAGGAGCAGCAGAAAGTGCAAGAGTTCATCCGTCCATATGGCCTTCTGCTGAAAGAAATCTAACAGGCTGAGAAAGGTCACAAGAAAATTCCAATATCCGACTACTTTTTTGTTTCCTGAGCTTTATTTTGAAAATCCAGTGGGTGTGTTGTCTTTGAAGCATATATAATGTCTGTTGTAGTCGATGCTTGTGTACTCTCTGATGTTGTTAAATGTAACAATGTCCCATTTGCATTTATCGATGATTATATAAACTAAAAATCCCAGCTATATATGGTGTGCATGCTGAAAGGAAGGATCAAATACCTCCGTAAATGTTCTGTATGGAGATTTCTTGTGTTTGTTCCATGTAGAATGTAGCCATACTGCATTAAATAAACTGAATCTTCAACAAAACTCTTATCAGGGTCCCTGCATACCAAAGAGAAAACAGTTGGTAAACATTTCATTATATTGTGCCTGTGTGCTTTTCCAGAGGTGTTGTGCTATTTGTTTAAGTACTCAAGCAAACACACAATCAAGTTGTGGCTTGTTTTGAAGGTTACCACTGTTCCTGCAATGGCAAGTTTACATCCATTGGTCAAGTATAACTGAACACAAGATCAAACATTAGACTGAATAGTTTCATCATATGGAGAATCATCTAACTAAGTCGTGTTCGGCGATACCATGGATGTGGTAGTGTCACGGTGCTACTGTGGCAGTATGGTTGTTTTTCTGTGTTCTGTTCTCCCTCACCTGCTCCTTCTCCTGTGTGTGTGTCTGTGGGCGTGGCAGCAGCAGCAGCAGCAGAGTGGCACACCTGTCTCAGATCATCTCATCACCCTCTGGCTTTATCTACCTGGTCTCTCCCCCACTTCGGCTCTAGATTATTACATCCCATGTGGTGACTTCAGAGTGCTGCTCTTTAGTGTTTTCTGTATTTTTGCCTTTGCGCTAATGCCCTTGTTCTTTGACTGCAGAAATCTCCAGCGCCATTCTGCACCAAATCATAGTTACAGTTGTGGTTTTTGTGGTACAGAGGTGGGTCTGTATTTGTTTCTTTCTGGAGCTGGTTAATTTTGACTTAAGGGGCAATCAAATCAACCAGAAGTCTTCTTTTCATTGGAAATGTTATTGAAGCATTTCCAGTGAAGTCTGACTGACTTCTCACTCCCACTGAAGTACTTCAGAATCATTGCTGCATGTGTGCCATGTTCCTGTTTCTTACTGGTGTTGAAACTTCTGTGGAACCGATAACAGAAGTTGTCCAAACCTTTCATGCTGTGTATGCAACTCCTGGGTCATGACCCTTTTAATTGAAGAGAGCTGCTCTTCACGAGTGAGTTTCAGGGACATTGTGATGTACACGTCTTATTCTCCTCTTGTTCAGGTTCCTTAAATAAAATGTTTGCTCACATACAAAGGTTAATTTATTGTCATTATACAACACACAATTGTACAATAGAAGGTAACGTGTAACACTGTATTGCTACACACACTTGCAACATAACATTTAAAAAACAAAAATGCATGCTTTCTCTTTTGAAGTTTTAAGAATAGGCTATCTGTACTAAACCAACAGGCCTGTTAATTCCAGCAACTATGTGAAACTAAAGAAAAATCAATAATCGAGCTACCCATTGAGACATCACACCCGTTGTGTCATGTTTCTTTTCAGTAATACTGTAGGAGGAGTCTGCCTATAAATACGAGCTCCTTCAGTTATTTTATTGTCTCATCCAGGAAGAAGACAAAGCTTCCCATTTAAAGAAAGCAGGTTGCTACTTTTTTCGACTATAATTAATCGTAAAGATGATCGATAAAGAGATTGCACTGGAGGCTTTGTGCACACTTTGCAATGCCAACGTAACATCTGTTCAGAGACAAGCATCGCCGACTGCTTATTTGAGATCTGCCTGTTTAGCACCGCAGAAGCAGCTGCTCATCAAGCAGTTCATCCCTACGATCTTGGATGCAGATGATACCTGGTAATTACAGGAGTTGTAATGTTGAGACGAAAAATGGTTTTAAACAGATTTTACTCAGTCATGAAAAACATGTAAATACAATTGCATTTGCAGAACTTGTTGTGTGGGATATAATTCAGATGTAACAGACTGAAAGCATTGATCTTCATTGAAACAGCATCTCCTCCCTTTACATTGCAGCGAGGTGTCACAATGCAACTTCATCTGCCTCCAAGACGTCCTCGGAGCTGTTCCACGGAGTGCAGGCTTTCGCCGAGTGAACGAGGTGGACATTGGAGCAGTAAAAGACAAAAATCACATCATCGATGAAAATGAGTTCTTCGACCCACGATTCGACTACGATTTCAGCAACTTGAGAGACACCGAGACTTATTCCAGGGGTGGAGAGGTGTATGAGCGCCCATGTGGTTGGCAGCGTTTTGCCCTCAGGGTAAATTTGCTTTTGATTTATTTGATTTTTTGTCTTTTCTTCCCACTCATTTGTTACCTGCAGCTGCAAGTTTGTTGATTATTGTGCTCTGTACAAAGAAATTGTTGAATCATTGAAAATCTTTTCATTGCAAATATTGAACTTTGTACCCACACATGGTCGATTACCCACATCACTTTCGTCAACAATTCAATTCACCGCTTCATCTTCAAAATGACAAAAGAGCGGAGACCAACAAAACCTTCTGATGTCACATGTTAATATTTTGTCACAGGTCCTGGATGATTATGATGGAAACGCCTGGCTGGGAACTCGATACCGTAGCACCCAGTCAGTGCCAGGAGAGTGGCCTGTGTCCTACCATGGGACATCAAAGAAAGGCGCTGATGGCATTATCCAAGGACACTACAAGGTTTGATTATATCAGTTTTGAGTGTCTGATCTGCCTTTTTAAAATATTTACTCAATAAAAATGTTAGCTGTTTTCCCAACTCCTCCTCCTGATGAAGGTTTGAAACTAAAGCTGAAAGCTTGACACATAAAATGACCTGTCTTTGTCGGGAGGAACTTCACTAAGTAAACATGCTTTTAAAAACTTAAAACTTACTTGCAGACCATCACGAAAAAGCCTTGTGATGACTACACGACCACAAAGAAATACTGTATTTAACTGTTTATATTGAATAGTCCTCATATGCATCTTGTTTGTAATTGTTTTTAACAGCCAGGCCCAGGTCAGGCGTATGGCCGGGGGATTTACTCTACTCCATACATCAATGAGGCAGTCCAATACGCCAAAACCTTCACCTCCAAGAAGACGGGCAAGAAGTACTCAGTGATTCTGCAGAACCGTATCAACCCTCAGTACAGGCAGAAATACAACAATGACAAGTACTGGCTGATTCCCATCCCCTCTGGATCAGGCGCAGAAGAAGAGCAGGAGATGGTGGAGAGGGCCATCCGTCCTTATGGCCTGCTGCTGAAAGAGGTCTAACAGGGTGAGAAAGGTCACAACAAAATAAATCTGATCGATTATTTGTTTCCTGAGCTTTATTTTGAAAATCCAGTGGGTGTGTTGTCTTTGACACAGAAATTGTCTTCAGTAATCCATGTCAAATACTCTCTGATGCTGTCAAACGGAACAATGTCCCATTTGCATGTACAAATGAGTATATAGCTCCATACTAGTGTGACTTCTTGCACTGAAATTTCTGCTTTGATAAGCCGTGCTGCAATGAAATAAACCACCTTAAACACATTTGTCATTATTTTTTGTCCATACTAAAGAGAATACAGGGGGTACATGTTTCATTATAAGAAAAGACAAGATAAGAAAAGAAAAGAAAAGAAAAACTTAATTGGGGTAAATCATTCATTACAGCAGCCAAGTGTCAGAAGCAGAGGGAATGGGATCGGTTGATAGATACATATGAAACAAGATTAAAACAAGAAAAAAATAGATTATATGGGTCATCATACAAAAACTTGTCATTTTGTGTCCCTCCAACAAAATGGCTCTGTAAATCTGGTTAACAGTAAAAAACAAAACAAAACAATAAACAAATCAAAAATCTGAATAAACAATAAAAACATGACAGGATACATTATATTACATGTATATTCTTATTGTATTTGTTGCAGATAAAACTACACATACACATTCTTATCAAATGTCCTAAATAGGCTTGGATATTGAGTAAGGCCTGGCAGCAGTCAGGCTGTAACAGTAACAGTCCACTCCAGAGAAATGCTGCCCTGGGCGGCTGCCCATATTGCCCATATGAGGAACCGCCCCGGAGAGTGACCCAGCGTCAAGAGTGCTCAAGCGTTGACAGACTGCCTTGTTTTTGTGTGTGAGCCAAAACTTCCCTAGAACCCCAGTAGGCTTTTGCTCTTAGAGATCGGGGAACTCATGTGATTGGTCAGTTGTGAGTCGTATGAGGAAAATTGACAGGTATCTAAAAGCGGGAGAAAAGGCCTCATTGGTGTAAAACAATTAAGAAAGAGGGATGAGATGAAAAAATAAGATTGTATTCGTCATATTCTTTGGTTCCATACTTTGCAGACTGTGGTGCTTTGTTAAATAAAGACTCAAGGACAAAAAGACTTCTCTCTATATTTTTTATTTTATAATTGGTAAAAAGTTATTCCACGACAATATATATATATATATATATATAGAGAGAGTTTAGTTTTATTTAATTTAGTTTCCCTGATACATAGTAAACAAATTAATAGTTTTTTTCTTTTGTTTTTAGAGTTTTAAACTCACAAATGTGAAAATGGCCTGTCCCTCAGTATGATTGTTCTACTTTTACCAGCTATTGAGGCCAAAGAAGTCAAACTATCATATAAAAACGTAAACTTATATAAAGCCTCAAGTGTTGTTTCATTACTCGTGAATGGATCTTTTCTTGATGTGTTGTGTTGAGCAAAACAACAATTTAGTCAGGTGCCTGGGTTCTCATCAAACCTGTCACTTTCAATGAAAACACCCGTTCACAGATAATGGACTGTTCCGAAAGTTGCATCTTTTTACTTCACATCCAGACAGATTGGAGATAACTAGAATGCCTGTGGAGACAAATGCTGTAATTCAGCTCAATCCCATTGATGCATGTCTATGAGTGGTCTCTGGTGCCATCTGGTGGTGCATCTGTGGCCTCATAAACCTTGGTTTAAGGACTCCCATGAGTGCTTTTCCACATGCGAATCAGAAACAAACATGGTCTCATTCCCTTTAAAATCCTGTTCGGTAGACCCCCTCAGACAGGTGTAGGTTCAGGTAGACGCCCTCCCCTTACCACAGGTGTGTTAAGATGCTTTGTTTGTCTTGAAATGGTCTTAAAAGAGATTAAATTTAAGTGTCTGGTAGCTGTATCCTGAGCTCTGACAGGATACTGTATGTGGAACATTGAAGCCAGTTTTGTCCACCTGACATCCTGCTCATTAATCATATGTGAGTGAGTGTAATGCAGTGGTTGCTGGTGAGGACAGGAGGAAAACCAACCCACTGTGTCATGTTATTTTACACTGGTAGGTAAATGATACTGAGATGTGGTAATGTTGTATTTCAACCAAAAAATAGCTCCTGGTGCAGAGTCAATAAAAAGTGATAGAAGCACGATGCTAGGCTATAGAACAAGTTGAACGACTCCCTGATTTTGTTAGGGCCAGTATTAATGGTGCTGTTTCTAAAAAAATTGATTTATGAGTTTCACTCCCAACTCATCAAATACTGACACTTGGGGATTGTAGGACGTCTCAGCATGACATAGCCTTCATGTCTGGCACTAATAAAGCTACGATATTTGTCATACTGACGTGATACTTATACAGCCTAATCTAATGACAACAGCAACAAATATATCACGGGGAAGAGGTGTGAATGCTAAGAATAATAAAACAACATATAACGCTAAAGTAAACAATTACTCCCACATGCACGGACTATCGGAGACAGCCACTTTATTCAGACACTTCTTTCTTTTCACCGCAACCTGAAAATAAATAATAACTGTCACATCCATATTTACACGGCACACGTCCTCTGTATGTCGTGTATATATAACGGTATTGACAATGCATTTGACGTTGACTTTGACTTTGACTTGCTTGTAGCTGTCGTGAGCCTTTGGCTACGGTTAGCATAAAGCTAATCAACTCACAACATTACTTGTCAATTGTGACCACAAACCGCCTGCTTTATTAGATTCACTGTCATTTCAACTACACAGCCAATTACTACCACACATTTAGATTATCAGATACGTAAAACTTACACTGGAGGCTCACAGCTTGCTCTGTAAAATGAACTGTGATTGGCTGAACACTGCCGTCACGTCATTGATTTTTTAAAAGCCTGAATACAGAGCCAAAAGGCAGTGTTGCCAACTTAGCGACTTTGTCGGTATATTTAGCGAGTTTTCAGACCCCTCTAGCGACTCTTTTTCAAAAAAGCGACTAGCAACAAATCTAGCGACTTTTTCTGGTGTATTTGGAGACTTGTGGAGACTGACGTGAAAGCACGTATCATTCAAAGAGCAGCAGGTGCTGCCGTGGGACCGTCCCAAAGCACTCACAGGTGGCCCAGTCCTCACGCAACAGTCCCTCCCAGCTGCAGTCAGAGCAGGAGAAGTTCACCCCTCGCGTCCAGACTGTGAGTCGCGCATGCGCGAAGCTGCCGCTGGCTGGTCCAACCCCGGGTTACAGTCAGGGCTGGATGTAAATGTAAAATTTTCTTTGTCCAAAATAAATCACTGCACTAAAATAAGTTCATTTGTAGTTCTAAACATATTAAGGGTGTTTTTTTTTATCTCTCCCACAACCTTATTCCTCTCTCCTACAGCGTCCATTACAAATAATGCATATGGCCAGTTAAGCAAATTAGGTGATGACGTCATTTAGCGACTTCTAGCGACTTTTAGGACAGCCAATAGTGACTTTCCTTACTGAGGAGATGGCAACAGTGCCAAGAGGAGACACAGAAGTCCAGTGTTCTGTCATAACACTATGAATTACAATATGCTGAAAGATTATTATTGATTTTTGACCAAATGACGCCAGAAATAACTTATACACTCCAGCTTTAAGACTTCAAATCAAGTATACAAAGTCACAGTATTTTAGTCTAAAATACATCACTGAGTTTCCCTGGACGGTGTTTTCGTGCCGCAGTGCTGTGAAGAGGTCGTAACATACACAGAATATGTCATACTAAAAGCACTAACTTTGGAAGATAACCTAAGTTGGGTTAAGAAATGTGACAAGTTACCATTTACCCAGCTGATAAAGCAAAAGTCAGACCATTTCCTGTGAACAACTTTAAGCTGCTGAAAGTACAGAGTGCATTACTCTGGTGTTAAACAGGGGTGAAAAAATGCTGATTGTCATCCTCGGATTTTGTGCTTCCACTTCCTCATTACTACGCCCACACAAAGAGCTGCAGTGTGTCTCAATGAAAAACAACTATCAGAACAATATAAAGTTAATCAGAATCATAGCTGCAGTTGTGCCAGAAAGGTGTGGCAGCGCTGCTCTTGTTTCTTCCTGGAGTTGAATGATTGCATTGTATATTTGGCACTAAAGCTCAACACTGTAAAATTTTATTGCAAGGGTGACCAGACATTCATGTCAGGGGTCACTTGCAGAAAATAGTACACACAGTATTCATTGACCTAGTTAACAATTTTGTGTAATTTTTATTTTTACAGCTAACGTGTGATATGTTGATGTAAATGCTAACTGTTACTTTCTCTACTTTGTCACTTCTTTAGAAATTTTGGTAAATAAGTAATATAGTAATTAGTATAATGTAATTAAGAGCAACCTGAATGACATGTTGTCCAGTTGATATTTTCATTGGATTGATGTTGACAATTATCTTCTTCTGCGTGTGTGTGTGTGTGTGTGTGTAGCAGGAACTACCACAGAAGCACTTCAGAGTACTCTGCCAGGTGTTTATATTTCTGTCTATGGACAGATTTTTGTCTCTGTGTCATAACTGTGCAAGATGTGGTCATGGAACTTTACAGGTGTGTAGCTGAGGTCAGATTGAAAGCCAA
The DNA here is from genome assembly GCF_040436345.1 of Pagrus major. NCBI lineage: Eukaryota > Metazoa > Chordata > Actinopteri > Spariformes > Sparidae > Pagrus > Pagrus major. The sequence continues at coordinate 22,251,325 of NC_133222.1, read as the reverse complement.
ATTCAAAAATCGGTGTGGTCCAAGCGAGGGTGCCAGTGGAGGGGGTGGGAAATTTGGCCCCCCACTTTACGCCAATGGACCAACTCCTTTTAAGTGGCGGATCACTGTATCCCAGTTTGAATCATTCCTGTCCAGATGTTAGGTAAAACTAGAGAACATCACACCAGCTGCAACGCCAAATCAGTGTGTACAGTGCAATGTAACAGGACATGAAAGAAGAGAGTTTGGAGGAAAGTCCATGGCATATTTTCCTGGTTTAATTTCAGTTTGAGAACCTCTCAGATGGAAGAATGCACTTTAAACAAGCACGGAACAACTCACAGTAACTGAGGACATTGAAAAGTGAGGTAAAGGATAGGTACACATTCACAATCCCTTCACTCAGTATTCAACACAGTCCACCCAGGGCTTTTGTGTTTTGCTGCAGAGAGGTAAAACAAACAAAGCTTTCATACTAACAACACTGCAAGATTGGAACACAGTTGAGCTAGGCTAAGACTTGGTGTAAGGGTTCATATTTTAAACATCATCTTCATCATATCACCGCCTGTACAAAGGACTGCCTCACATGTTTGTTGCATGTGAGGCAGCCGCTCCTTGTGTCTCGATCTCAAAACAAATGAAGCAGAAAAGTGATAGGGATCAGGATGACTTGAGAACACAAGTTATCCTGCACTCAAACTCAAAAAAATGTGAGATTAGAAACTTCTCTTTCTGAACACAGATAGCTTGTTAGCCTTAGCTCGCTTGGAATTTCCAGTTAGGTGGGCTTGTTTAACAAACTTGGCTCACTTCAGCTCAGAAGCTTCAGAAGTCTTCTTTTCATTGGAAATGTTATTGAAGCATTTCCAGTGAAGTCTGACTCTGACTTCTCACTCCCACTGAAGTACTTCAGAATCATAGCTGTATGTGTGCCATAGGTGTGTGCAGGCCTGTTCCTGTTTCTTCCTGGTGTTGAAACTTCTGTGGAACCGGTAACAGAAGTTGTCCAAACCTTTCATGCTGTGTATGCAACTCCTGGATCATGACCCTTTTAATTGAAGAGAGTTGCTCTTCACGAGTGAGTTTCAGGGACATTGTGATGTACACGTCTTATTCTCCTCTTGTTCAGGTTCCTTAAATAAAATGTTTGCTCACATACAAAGGTTAATTTATTGTCATTATGCAACACACGATTGTACAATAGAGGGTAACGTGTAACACTGTATTGCTACACACACTTGCAACATAACATTTAAAAAACAAAAATACATGCTTTCTCTTTTGAAGTTTTAAGAATATCTGTACTAAACCAACACGCCTGGTAATTCCAGCAACTATGTGAAACTAAAGAAAAATCAATAATCGAGCTACCTGTTGAGACATCACACCCGTTGCGTCATGTTTCTTATCAGTAATACTGTAGGAGGAGTCTGCCTATAAATACGAGCTCCTTCAGTTATTTTATTGTCTCATCCAGGAAGAAGACAAAGCTTCCCATTTAAAGAAAGCAGGTTGCTACTTTTTTCGACTATAATTAATCGTAAAGATGATCGATAAAGAGATTGCACTGGAGGCTTTGTGCACACTTTGCAATGCCAACGTAACATCTGTTCAGAGACAAGCATCGCCGACTGCTTATTCGAGATCTGCCTGTTCAGCACCGCAGAAGCAGCTGCTCATCAAGCAGTTCATCCCTACGATCTTGGATGCAGATGATACCTGGTAATTACAGAAAATGGCTTTAAACAGATTTTACTAGATTTTACTAGATTTTTTTACTTTAGTCATGAAAACATAAATACAATTGCATTTGCAGAACTTGTTGTGTGGGATATAATTCAGATGTAACTGACTGAAAGCATTGATCTTCATTGAAACAGCATCTCCTCCCTTTACATTGCAGCGAGGTGTCACAATGCAACTTCATCTGCCTCCAAGACGTCCTCGGAGCTGTTCCACTGAGTGCAGGCTTTCGCCGAGTGAACGAGGTGGACATTGGAGTAGTAAAAGACAAAAATCACATCATCGATGAAAATGAATTCTTCGACCCGCGATTCGACTACGATTTCAGCAACTTGAGAGACACCGAGACTTACTACAGGGGTGGAGAGGTGTATGAGCGCCCATGTGGTTGGCAGCGTTTTGCCCTCAGGGTAAATTTGCTTTTGATTTATTTAACTTTTTGTCTTTTCTTCCCATTAATTTGTTACCTGCATCTGCGAGTTTTTCGATTAGTGTGCTCTGTACAAAATCAGAAATTGTTGAATCATTGCAAATTTTCTCATTGCAAATATTGACATATGAGCGGAGACCAAAAAAACCTTCTGATGTCACATGTAAATATTTTGTCACAGGTCCTGGATGATTATGATGGAAACGCCTGGCTGGGAACTCGATACCGTGGCACCCAGTCAGTGCCAGGAGAGTGGCCTGTGTCCTACCATGGGACATCAAAGAAAGGCGCTGATGGCATTATCGAAGGACACTACAAGGTTCGATTATATCAGTTTTGAGTGTCTGATCTGCCTTTTTTAAATATTTACTCAATAAACATGTTAGCTGTTTTCCCAACTCCTCCTCCTGATGAAGGTTTGAAACTAAAGCTGAAAGCTTGAAACATAAAATGACCTCCTGTCTTTGTCGGGAGGAACTTCACTAAGTAAACATGCTTTTAAAAACTAAAATTTACTTGCAGACCATTACGAAAAAGCCTTGTGATGACTGCACGACCACAAAGAAATACTGTATTTAACTGTTTATATTGAATAGTCCTCATACGTATCTTGTTTGTAATTGTTTTTAACAGCCAGGCCCAGGTCAGGTGTATGGCCGGGGGATTTACTCTACTCCATACATCAAAGAGGCAGTCCAATACGCCAAAACCTTCACCTCCAAGAAGACGGGCAAGAAGTACTCTGTGATTCTGCAGAACCGTATCAACCCTCAGTACAGGCAGAAATACAACAATGACAAGTACTGGCTGATTCCCATCCCCTCTGGATCAGGCGCAGAAGAAGAGGAGAAGATGGTGGAGAGGGCCATCCGTCCTTATGGCCTGCTGCTGAAAGAGGTCTAACAGGGTGAGAAAGGTCACAACAAAATAAATCTGATCAATTATTTGTTTCCTGAGCTTTATTTTGAAAATCCAGTGGGTGTGTTGTCTTTGACACAGAAATTGTCTTCAGTAATCCATGTCAAATACTCTCTGATGCTGTCAAACGGAACAATGTCCCATTTGCATGTACAAATGAGTATATAGCTCCATACTAGTGTGACTTCTTGCACTGAAATTTCTGCTTTGATAAGCCGTGCTGCAATGAAATAAACCACCTTAAACACATTTGTCATTATTTTTTGTCCATACTAAAGAGAATACAGGGGGTACATGTTTCGTTATAAGAAAAGACAAGATAAGAAAAGAAAAGAAAAACTTAATTGGGGTAAATCATTCATTACAGCAGCCAAGTGTCAGAAGCAGAGGGAATGGGATCGGTTGATAGATACATATGAAACAAGATTAAAACAGGAAAAAATAGATTATATGGGTCATTATACAAAAACTTGTCATTTTGTGTCCCTCCAACAAAATGGCTCTGTAAATCTGGTTAACAGTAAAAAACAAAACAAAACAATAAACAAATCAAAAATCTGAATAAACTATAAAAAAATGACAGGATACATTATATTACATGTATATTCTTATTGTATTTGTTGCAGATAAAACTACACATACACATTCTTATCAAATGTCCTAAATAGGCTTGGATATTGAGTAAGGCCTGGCAGCAGTCAGGCTGTTACAGTAACAGTCCACTCCAGAGAAATGCTGCCCTGGGCGGCTGCCCATATTGCCCATATGAGGAACCGCCCCTGAGAGTGACCCAGCGTCGAGTGCTCAAGCGTTGACAGACTGCCTTGTTTTTGTGTGTGAGCCAAAACTTCCCTAGAACCCCAGTAGGCTTTTGCTCTTAGAGATCGGGGAACTCATGTGATTGGTCAGTTGTGAGTCGTATGAGGAAAATTGACAGGTATCTAAAAGCGGGAGAAAAGGCCTCATTGGTGTAAAACAATTAAGAAAGAGGGATGAGATGAAAAAATAAGATTGTATTCGTCATATTCTTTGGTTCCATACTTTGCAGACTGTGGTGCTTTGTTAAATAAAGACTCAAGGACAAAAAGACTTCTCTCTATATTTTTTATTTTATAATTGGTAAAAAGTTATTCCACAACAATATATATATATATATATAGAGAGAGAGAGAGTTTAGTTTTATTTAATTTAGTTTCCCTGATACATAGTAAACAAATTAATAGTTTTTTTCTTTTGTTTTTAGAGTTTTAAACTCACAAATGTGAAAATGGCCTGTCAGGTCCCTGGGTTCTCATCAAACCTGTCACTTTCAATGAAAACACCCGTTCACAGATAATGGACTGTTCTGAAAGTTGCATCTTTTTACTTCACATCCAGACGGACTGAAGATAACTAGAATGCCTGTGGAGACAAATGCTGTAATTCAGCTCAATCCCATTGATGCATGTCTATGAGTGGTCTCTGGTGCCATCTGGTGGTGCATCTGTGGCCTCATAAACCTTGGTTTAAGGACTCCCATGAGTGCTTTTCCACATGCGAATCAGAAACAAACATGGTCTCATTCCCTTTAAAATCCTGTTCGGTAGACCCCCTCAGACAGGTGTAGGTTCAGGTAGACGCCCTCCCCTTACCACAGACGGGTGAAGATGCTTTGTTGACATACTGTGCCAACTTGTCTGCTATTCACTCAGCATTGCATTCACAGGTGTGCTGTCATCTGCAGCCAAGGTGGTCCTCCACAACCTGCAGCCTGTGGGTCCTCATCAAGGATCATAGATGCCACTGGAAGCAGAGGCGATACCGAGATCCATTCGAGGTGCTGCTGTCCACCGAGACCGCTGTTAAGGTGGCTGGAAAGGCTACTTGTTCTCGTTCCAGAACCATCCGACAACAGGGGGCCAAACAATAGTAGCATGCCAAGCTACCACCGAGCAAGGGGTGAAACAGCACCCTCCTCCATCAGTAGTGTGCCAACATCAAATGAAAAAAGTCCAACACAGTGACGTGCAGAATGAATCTCTGTGTCCCCACTGAGGGATCAGTGATGGAACCTAGGATGAGACCATGGCACCCATTCCATGGGCGGGGATGGTGTGGTCTCATGGGCTTATTATTCATCTTATTCCTATGTTCAGTAATTATGGTGTTTCCTATTCACCTCGCACATGACAACCAGTCATCTTTTCCCAATCCCACAACACCCAAACCACTCAACCGAGCCAAACACTCTCTCACCACAAATCCTATCACTGACCCAGACACGCTCAAACACAATTCCTGGCTACTATATGCCAATTGCACCACGCGACAACACACCAACCATTCCTGTTTGTTCTGCATGTCCGCTCACCCTACGTTAATGGTTGTGCCTGTTCCACATACTTTAGAAACTTGCACTGCCAACCCCCCTATACACGCCCTATTCCAACTACACCTGTAAATTCCTTTGTGATCTCTATTTCACTAACTCAGAACTCTCTGGCCTCATCCGAGATCTTTGTTCGCACTTTATCCCTTCGTCTGACGCACCACCTGCGACATTCCCTCCCAATGATTTCTTCGTATCTCCCTCTTTAAATTTTACTGACTGTTTCTCTCTCAGGCAGGGTAGATGTCGGTTGTGCGGATGTCTCTTGCAAGTACCTTTGGCACGTTAGCACTCATGTTTTTACATACAATGATCTGCAATTGTTCGGTTCGAATGAAACACACACAGGCCAAGTTACTCAGGATTGTATGATGTGTAGACGATCCAGTATGATTGCCAAACGGCCGCCATGCGCACCATTTTCAGATCCTCACATGAAGGCTGTGGATGTCTGGTGGCTTTGTGGTGACAAAATACTCTGACCATCCCTGCCTATGAGTTGGACAGGTAGATGTGTGCGTGTCAAATTGATACAGCGAACCACCATCTACCCGGACGTATTTGACACTGACTCACCCACCATGACAAAATGCAAACTTGACCTCTTCTCTAGTGATCCCCCTGCTGCGATCGGCGTGCCACACGGGGGTCCCTGATTAATACAAAGGGCGCAACCAAATTGCTGGTGGTACCTCTTCTGGCCTTTCTATTTTCGGCCCAACAGTTGAAGTAAATAAAAACACTGAATGGATTCATTACATTTATCATAATCAGTGACGCTTTACTAGAGACGCCCTCCGAGCCACAGGTTAACAACTGCATGTTATTGGCTGAAAAAGGAGGTGCTTGTGTCATGTTTGGAGATTCATGCTGTACATTCATCCCCAACAACACAGCACCACATGGTTCATTCACAAAGGCACTGACCAAACTGAAAACACTTGCCAAGGAACTGAAAGACAATGCTGGAACAGATGCAGGGATGATGAACTGGTTTGACTCAATGTCTATGTGGTGCTGGGATGTTGCCTCACTCACACTGTGTTCGGTAACTCATCATCAGAACCATTGATAAATCAGTTACACGCCAGATGGCTTTGAACACCAAACAACCCCTGATGAAGCAAAAGCCCGCAGTGCACCTGTGTGGATTCCTCCTTATCACGACTGTGACAGCACTGATATAGCTTTCGACTCTTGTGCTTAAAGTGTAACTTGCCCTCACGCTTGCTCCTCCTCCCTATAATGTCTGTGTTCTGAAAAAACAGCTGATGCTGATTTTCGTTTTGTCAGTTCTTTAATTGTTTGCTTCAACATGTACATGTGTCTCACTGATATAAATTTTGTAAATACTTAACCACCATAGAACAGTCAGAGGGGGTTAGTATCATCTCCTTTCACCTTACATTTCATTACTCCTTTTAACTTGTGTAAGTTACAGTCCAACCTGGTGTGAGCTGTGTGGGTATAGATGAACATTTTGTTCTCAGGACACTTATCAGTTCACTGCAGTGCTGTGGTATGCTCAAGGCCATCACATATTCCTCCCTAGCTCTCCCTTTTGTCTGATTTATCACTGTATTATATAAAGTGTGACATTTTCTGCACTTCTCTCTCAGGCAGGCTCAACAAGTACACTCTGGTGCACAGAGCAGGGCCGTAGCCAAGATTTTATAAACACTGAGGTCATGCCCCCCACCCCCACCCATACATCAAGAACATTTTGAAATGTATAGTATAAATCTAAGCATTTCTCTGCATTTTGAAAGGACCAATAATGGCTTAATGTCAGTGCCAGCAAATAGATAATGTTTGCGAATTAACTACACAGTATTTATTAACCATTTACAAAGTATTATAAATATCACTCAATTAAGTTTAATTAACTACAAATTTGCTGCTTTTTTTGCCTCAGTGTCCTCAATGGAAGCTGCAGCCCTGGTACAGAGCAGGGACCTTTCAGCTGAAATAGATAGATCGTTATACTCTATTTTTCCTGCTTTCAAATAAATAATACAAAAGACAATCATTTGTTGATCCACCTTTCATTTGTCCACTTCTCTACAAGGGGAAACAATATTTTTTCACAACAACATGATGCACGTCATCCACAACCTAACTTGTAAAGATGATTCTTAAAGTTGTTGCATTGGAATCTTTGCATGCAATTTGCAACGCCAGTGTAAAATCTGTTCAAAGACACAGGTCGCACGCTGGAGGAGCAGCACAGCTGTTCATCAAGCAGTTCATCCCTGCACTCCTGGATGCAGATGAGACCTGCTAGCTATTGGAGATGTTTTTTGTCACAACGCTGAGAAGGAAAATGGTGTACACTATGGTTTTAAACAGATTTTACATGTGTTTGTCATGAGAGCTTGTAAATGCATTTTGCATTTGCAGAACTCATCCTCAAACCAAGCTGACAGATAGATAACAACCATATATACATACCCCTCCAATTAGTTTGAAACAAGTCCAGCTGTCTACGATACAGCACTTAGAATTACCATGACGTGGATGATTTCATAAACGTTAACATATTAGCTAAAGATCATAAACTTACCGGCGTAGGTTCAAATCATTTATTTGATTTTTGAGACATTTTTAATCTACTTTAGCAAGCAGCATCATTAGCCTCACTATCTAATTAGGCTATTTACCTTTAAAATTCAGCAAATAAGACGCAATGATCCTAAGTTGTTTGCAAACCCAGGCCATCTCCAGTGGGATAAGCGACTGTTGCTAACTAGCTAATCAGTCCATCTAATGCAGGGCTGCTCAAGGTGGGGCCTGCGGGCCAAAGTTGGCCCACCATAACATTGTATTCAGCGCGCCAGATGTTTCCGTTTTTTTCTGAATGCCGAACAGCTTGCGCAAGTAACTCAGGATCCTACTTTTTTATTTTGTCATGTATTTGTTTTACAAATGTTTCATCTATTTTTTTCCTGGCAGCAAAGGACTTCCATAAAAAATACCGAGCAGGCAGTCATTTTTTGAAAAGTGAACCTATATGTGAATAAGAAACTAAACTGTGATTTACATTTGATTGTAATTTGTTGTGTTCCATTATTTGCTGTTGTGTTGTGTGAGTTGATGTTGTGTCTTCCTACATGCCATAGTGATTTCTGGGCCACCGTGAATCTGTGATATGTTTTCTTTTCTCAGAAAAAGAAAAAAAATCTGTCAAACTGATCTGTTTCATCACTGAAGCCCAGGATCCATTCATTAAACAGGTGTCTTTGGGCCTTCAGTCTCACAAGGTCACGTAAAGTTTTTCCAGAACAATTTTTGCCACCACCAGCAGGTTTGTTTTTAAACTTAGCTAAGGTGGGAATCGGCAGCATGTTTTCAAGGCAATGTGCATCTTATCACTCAGGTGGGTTTTTTCAGGAGTTAACAGATATACTGACAACTATAAACAGCCACTGCAGCAGCAGCCAGGTGTTAACACTGTACACCTGCAGGCTGGTAACATGGCTTTCCTCAAGTGCACAGTCGGCCTCCTCGTCCTCCTCGTGGTCTCTGACTGCTCCTGGGCTGAAGAGAAGGTGAGGGTATTTATGTTAAGATTTAATTAAAAAATACAATTCCACTTAAAGATTAAGTTAGGATTAAATGTGTAATTTATTACTGAAATATCTTGTTTTTGCTTTGGCTTAAGTTTGATTCTGTTCTTTGATTTTTACATTTTTACAAAATCCTAATTCTAAAACTTCACCTGACTTTTCATTGACAGGGGTGTGTGTGTAGATAATGACTGAATTTTCATTTTTGGGTGAACTGTTCCTTTAAAGGTGCTGCACACCACTCTACATTAACTTTTTCAATGGAGTCATTACTAATGTGTGATGTTATCTCCCTGATTTAGGACGTGTCTGTCTCTGAGCGCCTGTGGAGGGCAAACAAGGATGTTGGTGAGACACATTTAGTCTTATTTATTTTAAATCAGCAGGGCAGATAAGCATTGCTGTAGTCCATAGTCATAGTCCATAAGCTAAGTTTTTTTTTAAAAGTTTTACACATTATCAATATCATCAATCAGTCATCAGTACTCTCAGTGAGCCCTATAATGTCCTCCTACAGTTCGTTCAGAGAAGGAACCCTTTGTCATTGATGACATCGCTTATGACAATGAAAATGACAGAAACGCTGATTCCTGCACCTCCTACGGCTGCATGTGGCCCAAATCTGCTAATGGAATGGTCTACGTGCCCTATGTCATCGCCTCACATTACTGTAAGTAAAAGAATACAGAAGAATAACAGTATTTGTTTCAGAAAGCGACCCAAAACGTTCAAAGGACAGTGCCCTCTAGTGGCTGTACCCAGTATCATGCCAAACTGTGTGATAGACCCAACTGTCAACTGTGTCGCTGTAGCTTTTGGCCTCACCTACCTGTGAAAACAACATGGTCTTATTCCATGCTCAAGTTAGCATTAGTCATAAAGTACCAAAATGTCATACTTGAGTAAAAGTAAATGTATCATATTAAAATATTACTTTGTTGAGAGTGAAAATCACCCAGATGAATAGTACTTACATACAGTACATGTATATACTGTATGCTACCTGTCGACCAATTGTCACATGAGGTATTAAGTATTTTTCTGATGACTGGAATCAGTATTTTTTCATCTAATTGCCGATAAAATAAATGAATGTCAAAATGCAGCATTTAATCTGCACAGTAATTAGTAACCAAATTTACCAAATAAACATAGTGAATTAAAAAGTGCAGTATTTGCACAATATGAAGTATAAAATACCAGAAAATGGAAATACTCAAGTAAATTACAAATACCTCAAAGTTGCACTTGTGTAATTACAATACTAGAGTAAATGTACTTGATAATATTCCATCACTGGCAATAGTAAATCTGCAACTTACAGCAAAATGACTTGGTTCGGTTTAGGAAAAGATGTTGGTTTTGCTGAAAGTAAATCCCTTCTTATAACGGTCACCATAGAGTCAGCTTCGCGGGAAAAAGGAGCAACCAGAGCAATGCAGGGAGGAAGTCTAGGTTGAGGAACGCGTCAAAAGTTTCAGAGTTTGACATAGGGTTTTTTGTTTTTTTTATTAAAATGATGACCACTATCATTACTTAACCTCAACCACATGTTTATTATTGTAACGATGATGTAATTTAAACCCAAACCAAGATCTTTCCCTAAACCTCACCAAGTCGTTTTTTAGTGTAAACCCTGGCTATGTCTCCTCAAACAGTGTTGTCCTGTTCATAGACCTTTTGTGTCGTTCTATCTAGAGAGAATGAACAGACAACACATTTTGTTGTTTAATTTAGATGGTTTGTTGGCTGCTGGTGTGTGTGTGTGTGTGTGTATTAAACCTGTGTGTCTTCTCACCTGCATGTCTCAGCCTCTCGTGAGCGCTCCCTCATCGAGCGCGGGCTGCAGTCCTTCAGCGACGTCTCTTGCATTCGCTTCGTCCAACACAGTGGCCAGAGAGACTACCTGAACATCCAGTCAGACAACGGGTAATTAACTGTGTTTGTGTGCGTAAACTACATTCAGCTTATCAAATCAAACCTGTGTTTGTATTTTTATGATATCAGCTGTCACAGGTTACATTTCTGATTTAAAGGTGTCTTTAACCCTTTCAAACACATCTTTATCTCTTAGATTTCCCATTAAAGGCAAAGTCACATTGCACAGTGTATCGTATCACATACATTGACATGAAAATATTTTTGATGTTTTGAGCATATTCAGACATAACTGGGATCCTTGAAAACTTTTGTATGAGGGTTGAGCAAATACTCAGCTGAGACGAGTATCCAGTACAGATAGAGAACTGGTGGTGCTAATGGTCCTGCTCTATGCAAATTAACACGTACATCACTGGGACAAATGAGCAGACACAGTGTTTTTTAAACAAAGAAAGTAAGAACTTACTGTATAACATATGCGGAATTTATGAGAAGGCCCAAATAATTAATAATTTGTCATAGATAGTGTTTTACAAAGTTTACATTGTTTCTCCTACTCAACAAAGCACAAAACTGAGCGATTTTCTAAAGCAGTCTGGGAAGTTTCTCTCCCTTTTCCTCTCCTTGCTGGTGTTGAGTGTTTTGATGCAGCTGCATTGACCTACAGTATGTTGGTGTTCAAGTTTGCCGTCTGCCGTTCTCTATTAATAGCCATTAGATATAAGTTATCCTTTCCATTCAAAATAATACAAAAAACATGAATGTTGCGCACCTTTTAACATGATTTCATTATATAGATTGACCCCTCAGTACCCCAAATGTAACTGACGACAGATAACGGTGTACTTGCTCCTCCCTATTTGTATCTTAACAAGTATTTGAAATAACTTCTTTTGGTTTTTATAATTTTTAATTTTTCATGAACCTGAAACTGAAGCTATTATGAGCTCAAAACTTGTTGAGGGGTTAAAACCATACTATTGTCACACAGTACTGTACAGTGAAATCACAGTTGTTTTCCTCTTCAGATGGAAAACTATTTGAAAGCACAGGTCCTGCTTCAAAATGTTACCTTATGAGCTATGAGCTATCCTTTCCTGCTTTGGTTATTACTTATTTTTCACTTCATTGTATGAATGCAGCTGTTACTCCTACGTCGGCCGCCGTGGTTACTCCCAGACGCTGTCTCTGGACCGTCAGGGCTGCCTCTACCACAACACCGTCCAGCACGAGCTGCTCCACGCCCTCGGCTTCAACCACGAGCAGTGCCGCTCCGACAGGGACCAGTACATCCGGGTCCTGTGGGAGAACATCCAGCCTGGTGGGTTCTTTGGCCTCAAGGAGGAGTATTTTTAAAGTGATTGTTGAAACATATTGCAACAGTTCAAAACCCAAAGATATTCAGTTTGATATCATATGTGCTGAGTCCTTACTCACTCAAGACTCACTCGGCGCTGGGAATAACTGGAATAAGGTTGGGAAGCACTTTACCACATGTTTTTTTGTCTTTTCTGACCATTTGTTGTGATTTTTTCCTCTCAGGTTTGGCGTACGCCTTCGACAAGCTCGACACTCTGAACCTGAACACTCCCTACGACTACAACTCTGTCATGCAGTACCACAGGTTGACAAGGCTTCTGTTCATTTAACATCTTTTTTTTATTCAGAAAGACATTGATTGGTTTTATGAAATTTTGGTCATGAAACTTTGTCCCCTTATTTTTGAAAGTACCTTTTACCAGAGATGTGGACTTGAGCTGACCTTGACCTGAGATTTGACTTTAATTTAAAGACTTGACCTGAGACATGATAATTCAAAAGAACTTTTTAATTTTGTGTTTCCAGTTCAGTTTTTTGGTTTTTATATTTTGGCTTCAGTATTTTAATGTTTAAAAGTGACAGGGAAGCCAAGATTTGAGAAGAAATCAAGAAATATACTTTTATATAGTTTTTTTTTGTTTGATTACATTTTTTCAATCAATCATTTTAATATTCAATTTATTTTCATACTTTTTAAGAGGTCTGATAAATTGACCATTAATATCATCTCTTCATAAAGAAGTACGACTAGAGTACTGCAGGTAAGACTGCAGTGTCTTGGGGAGGAGAGAGGTGACTTGACTTTTGACTTAAAGGTCCTATTTGTAAGAAAAGTTGATTTTTGAGTCTTATTCCCAACTCCTCAAATACTGATGCATTTGGATTGTTGGTCGGGATGGTCGCCACCCCACAGCATCAGTACTTGACTAGTAGGTAATGAGACTCAAAAATCAACTTTTCTTATAAATAGGACCTTTAAGTTGTCTTAACTAAGGACTCAACTTGACTTGACACAAACTGTGATGTGTTTTAACTTGACTAAGAAAAAATGACTTGGGACTTGCTGGAGACAACCAATCGACCTGAGTCTGCTTTTTACTAAGAGACTGTATAAAAATGATTGGTTCAGAGCGGCACGCTGAGTTTTATATTTCATTTCAGGAAGCAAGAGACTACCCAGAGCTGTCAACATTTTCTTTGGACCTTTCTCTTATTCATACAAAAATTCTACCAAGTAACGACTATATTATAACATTGATACTGTATCCATGTTATCAGTGATGGGATGTAACTAAGTACATTTACTCAAGTACTGTAGTTAAGTACAATTTTGAGGTACTTTCACTCCTCACACATTTTGGAGGCAAATATTACTCCACTTTAACCATAGTAATGGCCAGGCCATTAATCTGTCGACCCTGTAAAAACATGTAAATATATCTATAATGTACTTTTACTTGTTCTTTTGACAAAGTACTTTTACAGTACAGTTATGACTTTTGGGTACAATAAACAACAACCTTTAAACAATAAACCAATAGTTTCTATTATATACAACTAAAAATAATTCAACCTCTGTTCTCTTAATAACTGCAGGTACGCCTTCTCCGCGAACAACCAGCCCACCATGGTTCCTATCCCCAACGCCAATGTTGAATTTGGCACGGCCACAGAGATGAGCAGGAATGACATCATCAGACTGAACACTCTGTACAAATGTTAAACACACTCGGTTTGTGTACTTGTTTTACTTCTGTTGCTGTAAGTGTTCCCTATATAAATCAAATTATTGGTTTGGATTGACGTCTAAGAAAATGTGTTGTTTGTTTGCTGCCACTGACATGTTGTTTTTTTTCCAACAGGTGACGAAAGAAACCCAGACAACATGACAACATTCTGATGATGTTTTCTCACTCTTTAACAAGACATTACTGACAATAAACCTTCAAACATTAAAGCCTTGTTTGTTGTTTTTGCACTTTCAGACACTTTTGTACCAAATTCCAGAGTTTAAAACTGAAGTTTGAGCATGTTAAGTCTCAAAGCAGCAGAATCCGTATATATTAAAGGTCCAGTGTGAAGGATTTGGGGGCAGAAATTGAATATAATATTAATAAATAAGTTTTCATCAGTGTATAATCATCTGGAAATAAGAATGTTGTGTTTTCATTACCTAAGAATGAATCTTTTGAATCTACAGAGGGGTTTCTTCCACAGAGTCTGACATGTTGCACTGCTTTGTTTCTAAAGTACCCCAAAATGGACAAAAGGAAGGAGAGATGAGGGATGTTCAGATGGTTGCAACCTGCAACTACACCACTAGATGTCACTAACACACTGGACCTTAAACACAGAATCAAATGACTGCTTCTAAAGTGAAAGGAGTAATTTGAACTCACAGGAAATTATCACCCAACTCTGCAGCTTGACAACGCTTTTTAACAACATTTGAGCTCATTGTTTATGTTTTAGGGTACATTTAGTGTTCGGCTAAGTCTCACTTCACCTAAAAAATGTGATAAACCCACTGCACACTATGTGCTCAGCATCAAACAGCAGACAGACAGTCAGAGATTAGCTGGTGAAGAAAGTGGAACAACAGGCAGCTGCTGAGCCAGGTATTTTTCTCAGGTGTTGTTGAAGTCTATAAATATTGGGCAACATCAGGTGGACACAAGCATGACTTCCACAGGATGATAATATGACTCTGCTGCTTTTGGATGTGTAGCTTCAGTTGTCTGCTGACACATTAACATAACTGTTTTAAGGGTCAAAACAGACAGACGTTTAAAAGATTTAGGTTAGTTTAAAAGGATAAAATGTAAACACTGGAGCATTAACTTTAATGCCACATACACATAACACACAAACTAACAATACTATTCAAAATTGCGTCTGGTAACGTACAGGACTGGATGCACCTGGTGCTGTGTTGTTGCTGGTTAACATGAAACATAAAAAACAGATTCAGAAAAATAGAGAAGCACTACAAGATAACAAACTAACTAATAACCCAGATTTTAAATATAGTCGGCAGTGGTTTGTGCAAAAGAAGGGTCACCTCCAACAGCTGAAATCTGGACAAATCTGAATATGATCCTTTGAGCTGGTTAACAACAGACATCTGACCAGAGATGAAAAATCTGTCAAGTCTGTTATTCGCTCCCAACTTCAGTCTATTTCAGTGTAAAGGTAACTTTTCTTTGTCCAACAACTTCCTTGATATCTGCAACCAATTTCTGTCAACCAGAAGACATAATATGCATACAGTATTATTAATTAATCTTTATCAGCATAAAATATTATAGATCTGCAATTTCATCCCACAGTCAAGGTAATTAATTGTTAGTTTACTTAACAGAAACAACACAGTTAACGTTGAGAAGCAATGCAACAGATGTCCAGCTACAATTCATTTGTAGTCCCTGCCTCTGATTAGGTTTTTAAATTTAGATTCAAAAAGCTAAACAAATATATATGAAGTATATGTCTGATAAACAGACTGTGTGCCTGTATAATGTATATGTGTGTGTCAATGTATGTATGTTTTGTATATCAGCATGAATTTATGTGACAAGTGAATCTGTTCATGTGTCACAAAACTATATAGAATAACACATCTGGGCTCATGTGCAGTATATAAAATAAAGAATGACTGATGTGTGAAATGTAAAATTAAGGATTCAATTGTATTTTCTACTTTTACTGCTTCAGTAAATGTGACTTGTTGACAGAAGCTATTTGAGGCCATGTGTTTGCTCCAAATCAAACACGATGAAAAAAGGCTCTTATTATGGGAAAATGCAATGTGGCATCAAGGTGAAATATTCTAATCTGGTCTGTTTCCACTAGTTTCTTCCATCACCGTCCTAAATACCCTTAAAAGGATTTTATTCCGGTGCTGTTGGTGATTTATAATGTGATGTTGTGAAACTCACTCGCAGTGTTTCTCTCATCTCAGGGAAAGCAGTAAGTGAGCTATGTTTAAATATCTCATTGATACTGGTTTTTAACAAGTTGACAAAAATCTTATTTATAAATCATTGGTTGGAGGGTTTGATGTCTTGTTGGTTATTTGTGTCTTGCTGCAGGTTGTTTGTTGACATGGAAGTGAAGTGCATTCTGGGCCTTGTGGTCCTAGTGGCTGTGTCAGCTTTGGCTGAGAGGGAGGTGAGTTTGGCGACAGATATTCTATGACTAAATTATTTTTCAGTGGTTGAAAAAGTATTGAGAACTTGTCTTTTCTTGGGGACGCTGTATAAAATAAAATTAATAAAACAGATTTTGATAATTTGCTAATCTTTTTTGACAATATATTAAATGTTTTACCTCATCAACTTCACAGTTTTTTGTAAGTATATGCTTAATGCACGACTTATATCTGTGTGTACTTAAGTAATGTAAAAGTACCTCAAATATGTACTCAAGTACAAAAGTTGAGTAAATGTTTCAGTTCTTTAGTCTAAATCTGCTTTTCTGTCTCCTTTTTCTTTATGTATAATTTCTGGAAACCTCCTGATTCTGTAAGTTTTCTGCCCTTTTTTTTCCAAATATAATTTCCAGAGTGCTGTTGCCTTATAATAAAACACACCATATAAGATTATTTCTAAAAACACTGATGTCATTTTAAAAGTTAAGTTTAAGAGCTTTTATCAAAGTGTCATTTGTTCTGTGACAATCGCTCCGTACACAATTAATAAACTAAAATCTCAATAAATTTTCCACAGGTCATCAGGCTTTGACTACTTCAGAGCGGATCGAGAGAGTCAACAGGAATATTGGTAAGGACTTTTTTTTAAAATCAGATTTAGTTTAGCTTTTTGTTTCTGCTCAAGATGAGATGAGACCTGTCTGGGTCTTCTTTCTTACCAGCCATGATTTTTGAAATAGTGAGGAAATATGCCCCCAATGTAACAAAAAATGAGTTTTTTTCATATTGAATTAGTTCAGTTACTTGTTCAATTACATTTTCATTATTTTTTTCCAACATTAAGTTTTAAATTCTGCTTCCAGGAATAAAAATCTGGTGGAAATTATTAGTTACTTATTAACTTATTAGTTGGTCTAAACGTTGTCTGTCTTAAAATGCTGAATACCTCCAAAACATTCAGAAACTACAAATCACATCTTGTGAAAAATAATCTTATGTTGGCTGTGCGCTGCAGTCCGTTTGCCTGGTGACCCATATCTCGAGGACGATGTTGCCTATAATTCTGAGGCTGAGAGAAATGCTGACCCCTGCACGTCACGTGGCTGCATGTGGCCCAAGTCCGCCGATGGGTACGTCTACGTGCCCTACACCATCTCCAGCGTGTACTGTGAGTAGCTCCTGGTGTGGCTCTTAAAGGTCCAATCTGTGTTTTTTTAATCAACAAATTAGAAGTGAAGATATATGAGATGGAAAAGCAACTCCTCACATGTTTCTCAACGTCTCATGTAAAATGTAAATGTATTTAAAATGTAAAAACAATATACTACATTGTCATTATAGAATATTGCACATTTAATATGAGAGTTTTGATCTAATTTTCCAGCTTCTCGTGAGGTGTCAATCATCGAGCGAGGTCTGCACTCCTTCCACGATTTCTCTTGTATCCGCTTTGTGAAACGCACCTCCCAGGCAGGGTACCTGAGAATCCAGTCCCTTAATGGGTAAGAGTGTGTTAAAGGAGGTGTACAACACACTGTGCATGACATCCTGATTTATTCTACCATGCTTGTTTTCCTTTAGCAACCCTGTCTCCAAGAAAAATATGTGGCACTAGTGTTTCCTGTTCTATTTTGTTGGTTTTATGTGCGTCTTGTGTGTCACATTTTACTTTACACTTCCTGTCTTTGTGATTTTCCAGCCTGTTTTCCCCTTCACCTGTGTTTAATTTGGTAATTAGTCCTTTTGTATTTAGTCCGTGTTCCTTCACTCGTGGTCAGTTCATCTTTCTATTCATCCCTATGTGACCTCTATGCATGTTTGTCCTCTTTGTAAAACCATAACTAATTTGTTTCCCCAGTTATATTGTGATGAATGAAGGTAACTATTTGTTAGATTGTGTTCAGAGGCAAACACTTTGATAAGATATTTTGGTAGAAAAGACATTAAATACATATTTTTGCATTTTTCCAACTTGCCGGATACGTTGATAAAGGCTTTATAAGAGATATTTCAATTAAATAATAATAAAATGACACTTACATTATGCGCACAGATTGCTTGCCATTGACAAAGTAGCGTGCTCATTTTTCCCAATCACTGTGTTTTAAAAGCATGATATGCCTGTATCAGCCAGCTGGCGATGTCAATAATAATGTGCTAATTCCACTTTCGGAGCATTGATGTTCTCTGCAATTAGATAAGAGATGAGATAGACAAAGAAAACTGAATATACCTTTATTGGCATATTGGCAAAAAATCTAATATCATGCATCCCTACTTCAGGTATTTTCCTGTTTGCTAAAACAGAGACAAAAATGAAACAACATGACTGACCTGCTGTCAGTGAATATGCTGTCTGAGATCTGTCCTGAATTTTCCCAGGTGCTTCTCCTACATTGGTCGTCTTGGCTACGGACAGGATCTGTCTCTGCAGCGCTCAGGCTGTGTTTATCACGACACTGTGCAACATGAGGTGCTCCACGCTCTGGGCTTCCACCATGAGCAGAAACGCTCTGACCGCGACCAGTACATCCGCATCCAGCTGGAGAACGTCACCCCTGGTGTGTAATTAAATAAGTGAAAAGACACAAAATTTAGATTTGCACTAAATATGAGATAAGATAATCCGTGTATCATTCGTTCATTCGTTTTTCAAAATAAAACCAAAAATAAGAAAACGAAAAAACAATTCCTTTTCTCAGTATTCGTTTCCTAAACTAAAATGAAAAAACGGATAACGACTCGTTTTTTTCAATTTTCGATTTTATGCTCAAATGAATAATGGAAAAAACGGATAACGAGCGTTTCCCGTTTCATGTTGCAAGCATTTGACTGCGGTCAAGCCAGCCGTGGTTCGCGTTCGCTTGGTCAAATCAGCCGCACGTTGTTTTCTAGTGCGCGAATATACGGACATTTACGGTAATCGTAAAGACACCGCTCTAAAGAGCTGCTGGTAGTGACAGTGGGGCGGACTGAAGTCACACAGTCAGACCCGTGAAAATTACGATACTTTTTCAGTAATTATTCCTGGTAATATACTGAAGGTATCACGGAGGTTTGCGTACGGATTTCAAAGTAAAGGACGAAAGTCAAAACGTAAGGATATTTCACCCAACGTTTACGTGGAATAAAAAGCTTTTTTTCCATCAGCATACTGCTGAACTTAGTACTCCCCAGACTACCTTCATGCATAATATCAAGTACTTTTACTGTGTACTTTTTGAGTAATCCTCTGTCAAAGTCCTTAACAGAGGACGAGAATAAGGACAATTTGCCCAACTTTGACAGGGAATAAAAAGGTTATTTTACATAAGTAGTCTATGATCCTTATACTGCTGAACTTAGTACTCCCCAGACTACTTGCATGCATAATATCAAGTACTTTTACTGTGTACTTTTTGAGTAATCCTCTGTCAAAGTCCTTAACAGAGGACATGATGAGCACAAGGGTAAGACAGTGCTGCTAGCAAGACTAGTTGAGAGCAAGCTGGGTCCTGTGGAGTACCAAAGATTTCAAACAAATGTTTCTGGCTTTTGATGTTGAACTTACTTAGGGTTGCTTTGGTGTTACAAAAAACACACACAAACACAAGCATCTCTTAAATTAGAATGATCTATTTCACATCTATAATACTACATACATGTTAACCTTTTTATTCCACATCAAAGTTGGGTGAAATGTGCTCATCATGTCCTCTGTTAAGGACTTTGACAGAGGATTACTCAAAAAGTACACAGTAAAAGTACTTGATATCATGCATGCAAGTAGTCTAGGAAGTACTAAGTTCAGCAGTATAAGAATCATAGACTACTTATGGAAAATAACCTTTTTATTCCCTGTCAAAGTTGGGCAAATTGTCCTTATTCTCGTCCTCTGTTAAGGACTTTGACAGAGGATTACTCAAAAAGTACACAGTAAAAGTACTTGATATTATGCATGAAGGTAGTCTGGGGAGTACTAAGTTCAGCAGTATGCTGATGGAAAATAAGCTTTTTATTCCACGTAAAAGTTGGGTGAAATATCCTTACGTTTTGACTTTCGTCCTTTACTTTGAAATCCGTACGCAAACCTCCGTGATACCTTCAGTATATTACCAGGAATAATTACTGAAAAAGTATCGTAATTTTCACGGGTCTGACTGTGTGACTTCAGTCCGCCCCACTGTCACTACCAGCAGCTCTTTAGAGCGGTGTCTTTACGATTACCGTAAATGTCCGTATATTCGCGCACTAGAAAACAACGTGCGGCTGATTTGACCAAGCGAACGCGAACCACGGCTGGCTTGACCGCAGTCAAATGCTTGCAACATGAAACGGGAAACGCTCGTTATCCGTTTTTTCCATTATTCATTTGAGCATAAAATCGAAAACTGAAAAAAACGAGTCGTTATCCGTTTTTTCATTTTAGTTTAGGAAACGAATACTGAGAAAAGGAATTGTTTTTTCGTTTTCTTATTTTTGGTTTTATTTTGAAAAACGAATGAACGAATGATACACGGATTTAAGATGCACCTTTACTGATGCCACATAGGAGAAATTAATTTAATGGGTGCTATAAAATAAAGTGCACCATAACATATTAAAGGATTAGTTGAACATTTTAGGAGATACATTTATTTGTTTTCTTGCCAAGAGTAAGGTGAGAAGATTGATACTAATGTCATATCTGTCCTTTAAAGATGAAGTTACAGCCACCAGTCTTTTAGCTTAGCTTAGCACAAAGAAAGGAAATATTGGGAAACAACTTGCCTGATTCTGGTAGCAAAGTCTGCCTACCAGCACAGCTAAAGCTCAGTAATTAACATGTCATATCTTTCTTCAAAGGTTTAAGTGCTGCTCCGAGCCACAAAATGTTCTGACTTATGCAGTAAAACTCTCCACAAGAAAACAAATGAGCATATCCCAAAGTGTCAAACTCTTCTTTTACAGCAATATACCAGAGCTACAGATCTCATGACAACTCTGTTTTCTTTTTTAATCCTTAGGAATGGAGCACAACTTTGACAAAATCAATACTCTGAACCAGGGAACCCCCTACGACTACGGCTCTGTCATGCATTACCACAAGTAGGTAAAACAAAAGCCACTCTGGTGTGAGTGTGGCTGCTATCTGTGATGGAGAACATTTAAAAAATGCAAGGGGTTGGGTTGGGTGTGTTGTTTGAGGTGCAACTCTCATTAATGTTTGTCTTGTTGTGGCTTCAGGTACGCTTTCTCTAAGAACAACCAGCCCACCTTGGTGGCCATCCCTGACTCCAGTGTCGAGTTCGGCATGGCCACCGAGATAAGCCAGATGGACATCATCAGACTCAACAGGCTGTACAACTGCTGAACAGGTAAAATAAACACAACATATCCTGTCAACACCACATTCTATAATGTATTTTATTTATCTATTTATCAATGACTATAACATTTTCTTTTTATACAGGTGAATGAGATGATGCATACTTCAGGAAGAGAATCGTCATCATCTCTGTCTTCACGGGTCAACAATAAATTCTTTATGATTCAATCAACATCAATAAATTTGAATTAAATCATACAGTTCTGTTGAGTTTTATTCTTGTTAACTTGTGTACTTAATTTCTAAAAATGTGACCTGAACTCAGTCATACTCAAAAATACTTCTGCTTGAACTTTCTTTTAGATTACAAACAAGACGTAATGGAAACCGTTTTAAATGAAGACTAATAAAATGAAGGAAAATGAACGAATATAAGAGAGAAAACTAGAACATTTCTCAAGAAATACTGCGTGTGCCTGATGCTTTGTAACTATATAGATAACTGTGTCTGTCTGTGAGAGAGAGAGAGGGACAATATGGCTGACAAAAAGATCGCTCAATGAGTTGCCAGCCAAGGATATTAGACTGACACTTAGTAGTAGGCTTAGTAGTACTCACTTACTTACTACAAAATATTCATTCTCTAAAAGAAAAGATTGGGAACATTAATATGTGAAAGAAGTTTCTGGCTTGATATATAAATGAGATAGAAAAATAGAAAATATATTCTGTGTGTGTGTGTGTGTGTGTGTGTGTGTGTGTGTGACAGAGAGAGAGAGAGAGAGAGAGAGAGAGAGAGAGAGACTGTCATTGATTATGTGTGTGAGCTCACATCATTTTATAGAAAATTACCTCCAGAAGTCCTGCTTGTATTGAAAACACCATAAGTCTTATTGGCAAAACTGTACAACCTGAGCAACAGGAGAAGTTGCTGAACGCATTTATGTAGATTGGGAATGATGAAGGACAGCGAGTTAGAAAGATGGCATTCTCCTCTTTCATCCAGAAATTTAGGCTCAATTTTAACACGGGAGCTTATGAGAGTTGTTGGTGCTCTTGGCACTTGAAAGCTGAATGTTACCTGAACTCAGTCATACTCAAAAATACTTTTGCTTGAACTTTCCATTAGATTACAAACAAGACATAATAGAAACCGTTTTTAAAGAAGACCAATAAAATGAGATGCATATTTTTTTCATTTTAGCCTGGCTTAGCACAAAGAAAGGAAATATTGTGAAACAACTTGCCTGACTCAACTCTGCTGTGAGGGAAATTCTCTAATGTCCCTTTATCATTTTGATATGTTATTCTTGCATATGAAGCCTAACAAATATAGATGCAAATGTGTGTAGGGTGAAAACTTATGTCTGTGGGCCTCCTGCATGGTTTCTGTCTTGTGAAAGTTATATGGTTGCAGAGCATATATGATATAGACGGCTGTAAAAAATAACATAGATAAGAACTCAGTTAAAGAGTTCATCCTGAAGTGTTTTTGTAACGTCTTCTGTGTATATGTGTTCTGACAATAGTTGATGTATGACATAAACTGTGGAACGTACGTGTATGTTAAATGTATGTTAACCTAATTTGGATGTGGAGATGGTGGAGTGTTATTTTAAGTGAGTTCACATGTAACCTTGTGACTGCTGCAATTGTGTGCATTGGTTTCTACTACTATAAAGGATGAGGAGAGACTGCCTCTCTTCAGTCATCATCTATGCGCTGCTGATGTGTGACTCTTGCTTGCAAGCAATAAAGAACTTCTAGAAAAGAAATATTGTGTCGAACTTGGTGATCTGACCAACTCTCAAATGCACTAGACAAGTGACTGATTTTCACTTGCCACGACACTGCCTACCAGCACAGCTAAAGCTCAGTAATTAACACGTCATATCTTACTTCAAAGGTTTAAATGTTGCGCCCAACCACAAAATGTTCTGACTCATGCAGTAAAACTCTCCACGAGAAAACAAATGAGCATATCCCAAAGTGTCAAACTCTTCTTTTACAGCAATATATCACAGGTACAGATCTCATGACAACTCTGTTTTCTTTTTTAATACGTAGTAGTTCTCATTTACTACAAAATACTTTTCTGTTTCATTCAACCAGTACAACAAGACATTTTGCTATTGATTTTGAGTCAATGGGTCACATGACCAGTAAATATATATGTATCATGTGCCATATATAAAATAAAGAATGACTGATGTGTGAAATGTAAAATTAAGGATTTAATTGTGTTTTCTACTTTAACTGCTTCAGTAAATGTGACTTGTTGACAGAAGCTATTTGAGGCCATGTGTTTGCTCCAAATCAAACACGATGAAAAAAGGCTCTTACTGTGGGAAAATGCAATGTGGCATCAAGGTGAAATATTCTAATTTGGTCTGTTTCCATTAGTTTCTTCCATCACCGTCCTAAATACCCTTAAAAGGATTTTATTCCGGTGCTGTTGGTGATTTATAATGTGATGTTGTGACACTCACTCGCAGTGTTTCTCTCACCTCAAGGAAAGCGGTAAGTGAGCTATGTTTAAATATCTCATCGATACTGTTTTTTAACTGAACAAGGTGACAAAAATCTAATTTATAAATCATTGGTTGGAGGGTTTGATGTCTTGTTGGTTGTTTGTGTTTTGCTGCAGGTTGTTTGTTGACATGGAAGTGAAGTGCATTCTGGGCCTTGTGGTCCTGGTGGCTGTGTCAGCTTTGGCTGAGAGGGAGGTGAGTTTGGCTTCAGATATTCCATGACTAAATTATTTTTCAGTGGTTGAAAAAGTATTGAGAACTTTTTGACAATATATTTAATGTTTTACCTCATGAACTTCATATTTCTTTGTAAGTATATGCTTAATGCACATATAATCTTGTGATTCGTGTTTTTATTATAAAATCTTAAAAGGACTTATATCTGTTAAATAATTGTAGTTAAAAGAACAGCATTTCCCTTTAAAATATAATCAAGTAGAAGTATAAAGTATAAAATAGTTTCTAAAATTGAAATACTTAAGTTATGTAAAAGTACCTCAAAAATATGCACTCAAGTACAAAAGTTGAGTAAACGTTTCAGTTCTTTAGTTTAAATCTGCTTTTCTGTCTCCTTTTTTCTTTATGGATAATTTCTGGAAACCTCCTGATTCTGTAAGTTTGCTGCCCTTTTTTTTTCCAAATATAATTTCCAGAGTGCTGTTGCCTTATTATGAAGGAGTATTAGGGCCAGACTAAGAGAATTTTTTTTTTTTTTTGGAAATTGCGATAATAAAGTCATAATATTAAGAGAAAAAAGTTGTAATATTACGAGAATAAAGTCGTAATATTACGAGAATAAAGTCATAATATTACGAGAATAAAGTCATAATATTATGAGAATAAAGTCGTAATATTATGAGAACTCGTACAAGAAAGAGCAGTCTTCCCCCTGCGTTAAAATGAGGAATGTTGCGCATCTTGTGAAGTTATACTTTGGTATCGGTTTCACAAATAAGGAAATACTTAATCTTTTGGCACATCAGCATCAAATTATTATCAGTATCAGGACTTTGAAACGATTGTGCAAACGACTGTGTCTATTTCGAAGAAAGAACCACACGGACAAAATCAGATCACAGTTATTCTCTATAACTGTATGAATGTTTGTCATTTTGATTCATAAACAGTATACCGTAAATAATCATGCCTTTTATTTAGCAATTACATGGATAAGGTTGAGGAAGCAGAACTGCATCAGATTTTTGTCCAAGAAGTCACCTGTGAAATATCCATCATCTCTGAGGGTATTAAAAATGTCCATCCAAAATTGCACACTCTGTTTACGCAAGACCCCCTACCATGACTCTATCCGTTGATTGGCCGAGGTATACTGTTTATGAATCAAAATGACAAACATTCATACAGTTATAGAGAATCCGCAGGCTAAGCTAGCTGAAAATCAAAATTGTCTTGTGTTGTCATGGCAACGTGTACACACTTCTTATCAGCGACAGCTACAGTGCATGTCAGATGATCTGATTTTGTCCGTGTGGTTCTTTCTTCGAAATAGACACAGTCGTTTGCACAATCGTTTCAAAGGCCTGATACTGATAATAATTTGATGCTGATGTGCCAAAAGATTAAGTATTTCATATTTGTGAAACAGAGACCAAAGTATAACTTCACAAGATGCTCAACATTCCTCATTTTAACGCAGGGGAAAGACTGCTCTTTCTTGTAAGAGTTCTCAGAAAATTACTACTCTATTCTCGTAATGTTATGACTTTATTCTCATAATATTACGACTTTATTCTCGTAATATTATGAGAATAAAGTCATAATATTACGAGACCGGTGTGTACACATTGCCATGACGTAATATTATGACTTTATTCTCGTAATATTACGACTTTATTTTCATAATATTATGACTTTATTCTCGTAATGTTACGACTTTATTCTCGTGATATTATGACTTTATTCTCGTGATATTATGACTTTATTCTCGTGATATTATGACTTTATTCTCGTAATATTATGACTATATTCTCGTAATGTTACGACTTTATTCTCGTGATATTATGACTTTATTCTCGTAGACCTAATGTTATGACTTCATTCTCGTGATATTATGACTTCATTCTCGTGATATTATGACTTTATTCTCGTAATATTATGACTTTATTCTCGTGATATTATGACTTTATTCTCGTAATATTATGACTTTATTCTCGTAATGTTACGACTTTATTCTCGTGATATTACGACTTAATTCTCGTGATATTATGACTTTATTCTCGTAATGTTATGACTTTATTCTCGTAATGTTATGACTTTATTCTCGTGATATTATGACTTTATTCTCGTAATGTTATGACTTTATTCTCGTAATATTATGACTTTATTCTCGTGATATTATGACTATTCTCGTAATGTTATGACTTTATTCTCGTGATATTATGACTTTATTCTCGTGATATTATGACTTTATTTTCGTGATATTATGACTTTATTCTCGTGATATTATGACTTTATTCTCGTGATATTATGACTTTATTCTCGTAATATTATGACTTTATTCTCGTAATTCCCCCCCCCCCCCCAAAAAAAAAAGTCTGGCCCTAATACTCCGTCGTACCTTATAATAAAACACACCGTATAAGATTATTTCTAAAAACACTGATGTCATTTTAAAAGTTAAGTTTAAGAGCTTTTATCAAAGTGTCATTTGTTGTGTGACAATTGCTCTGTATGCAGTTAATAAACTAAAATCTATTTTCCACAGGTCATCAGGCTTTGACTACTTCAGAGCGGATCGAGAGAGTCAACAGGAATATTGGTAAGGACTTTGATTTTTTTGAAATCAGATTTAGTTTAGCTTTTAGTTTCTGCTCTGATCCAAGATGAGACCTGTCTGGGTCTTCTTTCTTACCAGCCATGATTTTAGAAATAGTGGGGAAATGTGCCCCCAATGTAACAAAAAATGAGTTTTTTTCATATTGAATTAGTTCAGTTACTTGTTCAATTACATTTTCATTATTTTTTCCAACATTAAGTTTTAAATTCTGCTTCCAGGAATAAAAATCTGGTGGAAATTATTAGTTACTTATTAACTTATTAGTTGGTCTAAACGTTGTCTGTCTTAAAATGCTGAATACCTCCAAAACATTCAGAAACTACAAATCACATCTTGTGAAAAATAATCTTATGTTGGCTGTGCGCTGCAGTCCGTTTGCCTGGTGACCCATATCTGGAGGACGATGTTGCCTATAATTCTGAGGCTGAGAGAAATGCTGACCCCTGCACGTCACGTGGCTGCATGTGGCCCAAGTCCGCCGATGGGTACGTCTACGTGCCCTACACCATCTCCAGCGTGTACTGTGAGTAGCTCCTGGTGTGGCTCTTAAAGGTCCAATCTGTGTTTTTTTAATCAACAAATTAGAAGTGAAGATATATGAGATGGAAAAGCAACTCCTCACATGTTTCTCAACGGCTCATAGTTCAAAATGTAAAAACAATATACTACATAGTCATTATAGAATATTGCACATTTAATATGAGAGTTTTTTCAAATTTTCCAGCTTCTCGTGAGGTGTCAATCATCGAGCGAGGTCTGCACTCCTTCCATGATTTCTCTTGTATCCGCTTTGTGAAACGCACCTCCCAGGCAGGGTACCTGAGAATCCAGTCCCTTAATGGGTAAGAGTGTGTTAAAGGAGGTGTACAACACACTGTGCATGACATCCTGATTTATTCTACCATGCTTGTTTTCCTTTAGCAACCCTGTCTCCAAGAAAAATATGTGGCACTAGTGTTTCCTGTTCTATTTCATTGGTTTTATGTGCATCTTGTGTGTCACATTTTACTTTACACTTCCTGTCTTTGTCTTTTTCCAGCCTTTTTTGCCCTTCACCTGTGTTTAATTTGGGGATTAGTGTTTTTGTATTTAGTCCGTGTTCCTTCACTCGTTGTCAGTTCATCTTTCTATTCATCCCTATGTGACCTCTGTGCATGTTTGTCCTCTTTGTAAAACCATAACTAATTTGTTTCCTCAGTTATATTGTGATGAATGAAGGTAACTATTTGTTAGATTGTGTTCAGAGGCAAACACTTTGATAAGATATTTTGGTAGAAAAGACATTAAATACATATTTTTGCATTTTTTCCAACTTGCCGGATACGTTGATAAAGGCTTTATAAGAGATATTTCAATTAAATAATAATAAAATGACACTTATGTTATGCGCACAGATTGCTTGCCATTGACAAAGTAGCGTGCTCATTTTTCCCAATCACTGTGTTTTAAAAGCATGATATGCCTGTATCAGCCAGCTGGCGATATCAATAAGAGTGTGCTAATTCCACTTTCGGAGCATTGATGTTCTCTGCAATTAGATAAGAGATGAGATAGACAAAAAAAAACTGAATATATCTTTATTGGCATATTGGCAAAAAATCTAATATCATGCATCCCTTCTTCAGGTATTTTCCTGTTTGCTAAAACAGAGACAAAAATGAAACAACATGACTGACCTGCTGTCAGTGAATATGCTGTCTGAGATCTGTCCTGAATTTTCCCAGGTGCTTCTCCTACATTGGCCGTCTTGGCTACGGACAGGATCTGTCTCTGCGGCGCTCAGGCTGTGTTTATCACGACACTGTGCAACATGAGGTGCTCCACGCTCTGGGCTTCCACCATGAGCAGAAACGCTCTGACCGCGACCAGTACATCCGCATCCAGCTGGAGAACGTCACCCCTGGTGCGTAATTAAATAAGTGAGAAGACACAAAATTTAGATTTGCACTAAATATGAGATAAGATGCACCTTTACTGATGCCACATAGGAGAAATTAATTTAATGGGTGCTATAAAATAAAGTGCACCATAACATATTAAAGGATTAGTTGAACATTTTAGGAGATACGTTTATTTGTTTTCTTGCCAAGAGTAAGATGAGAAGATTGATACTAATGTCATATCTGTCCTTTAAAGATGAAGATACAGCCAACTGTCTTTTAGCTTAGCTTAGCACAAAGAAAGGAAATATTGGGAAACAACTTGCCTGATTCTGGTAGCAAAGTCTGCCTACCAGCACAGCTAAAGCTCAGTAATTAACATGTCATATCTTTCTTCAAAGGTTTAAGTGCTGCTCCGAGCCACAAAATGTTCTGACTCATGCAGTAAAACTCTCCACAAGAAAACAAATGAGCATATCCCAAAGTGTCAAACTCTTCTTTTACAGCAATATACCAGAGCTACAGATCTCATGACAACTCTGTTTTCTTTTTAAATCCTTAGGAAAGGAGCACAACTTTGACAAAATCAATACTCTGAACCAGGGAACCCCCTACGACTACGGCTCTGTCATGCATTACCACAAGTAGGTAAAACAAAAGCCACTCTGGTGTGAGTGTGGCTGCTATCTGTGATGGAGAACATTTAAAAAATGCAAGGGGTTGGGTTGGGTGTGTTGTTTGAGATGCAACTCTCATTAATGTTTGTCTTGTTGTGGCTTCAGGTACGCTTTCTCTAAGAACAACCAGCCCACCTTGGTGGCCATCCCTGACTCCAGTGTCGAGTTCGGCACGGCCACCGAGATAAGCCAGATGGACATCATCAGACTCAACAGGCTGTACAACTGCTGAACAGGTAAAATAAACACAACATATCCTGTCAACACCACATTCTATAATGTATTTTATTTATCTATTTATCAATGACTATAACATTTTCTTTTTATACAGGTGAATGAGATGATGCATACTTCAGGAAGAGAATCGTCATCATCTCTGTCTTCACGGGTCAACAATAAATTCTTTATGATTTAATCAACATCAATAAATTTGAATTAAAACATAGTTCTGTTGAGTTTTACTCTTGTTTACTTGTGTACTTAATTTCTAAAAATGTTACCTGAACTCAGTCATACTCAAAAATATTTCTGCTTGAACTTTCTTTTAGATTACAAACAACACATAATGGAAACTGTTTTAAAAGAAGACTAATAAAATGAAGGAAAATGAATGAATATAAAAGAGAAAACTAGAACATTTCTCAAGAAATACTGCGTGTGCCTGATGCTTTGTAAGTATATAGATAACTGTGTCTGTCTGTGTGAGAGAGAGAGAGAGAGAGAGAGAGAGAGAGAGAGAATACAATACAATACAATGTAAAGCATTCAACGAAACCAGGAACATATATTTTAATAAATTCAATTCGGTAATCTCAGAGTTCAAAGAGATGAACAACATATCAAAATTAAAAATACTCCTGGGAGAAGGAGACAGGGCATACCTTGCTGCCCAATATGTGTCAACATGCCACAACCTGAGGGACGATGGGTCTAAAAATCAGCGGTAGAAATGAGGAAGAAGGAGGAAGTGGAAAAAAAAAACCAAGACGAGCACAAGTGCGAGTGCAGCTTTTTGTGAACAGCGTGGAGTGAAGGTTAATATATTGATTAAGTTTGAAGTTACTGTTGTTCGAGAAGAGGTCAAAGTTGTCCGAGATGATGTTGTGTCGCCAGAAGATTAAGGAGGACAACCAACTAATGTGTTTTGATGACTATTCTCCGGTGAGTGTGTTACGTTTTCAGTGCTAGCTTAACTTTGTTAGCTTGAGCTCATTTCACGAACGTGAGTAATGAAAAAAAACAATCGGAGGAATGTGAGGTGTTTGGAAAAAATGCTTATCACCGTTGATTTAACGATGTATGAGATACTGCTAGTAGAAACAATAGCCTTTTAAGTTTTATTTTTTTAAAAGCGTGTGTATTTGTGTTGTGACTGTGTGAATAAGTAAAGATGAAAGGTATCAAAACGAGCTGCTAAGATCTACTGATGCTGCATAGTTTAAAGAATCAATACAGACTTTAACTAAGGTTAAACTGTACACTATGCAGGTTGTTGTTTTTTTTTATGGTTGACTTCTGAGAGGAGACGACGGCGACTCACAGTGGTTTCAGCAGGTGAGCGGCAGTCCGGTCACTACTACAGCTTCAAGTGGAGCCACTCTGTGGATCAGGATACTACAGCTCTAACTGGATTCCAGATAAGATTTGACAAAACAAAAGAAAAAGGGGCCCTTACATAACTGAACTGAGACTGAACTAACTACAAAGGAGACAAAGTGACTAAAAACTGGACTAAAAGAAGAACTTGAAGAAGTAATTTTCTGTTATGAGGAAGATCCCACTTTACAGTGGAGGTGATTTTATTTAAGTTAATTATCTTAAGTACCCGGGTACAGTAATTTACATTTGGAAATTGAGGCATTTTGTTTTTAATTTCTTTATTGTGATCTTAGAGAGCTCTGGGTAAACAGAGGTACATTTAATTTCACTTGAACCTGGTTCACTGTATTTTATTTTACCATTTTGTCAAAGCATAACATAGAGGTGAATTAGCACTTATTGAGAGAAGTGTTCCTATTTTTTATGGTGAATAAATGCACTCGGATGTTGTCTAAATATTACACTTGTGTTTTGCTTATTAATCCTCCACCTAGAACTTAGATTTTAGATATTGATGTAATACTATTCCTCAGACTAACCTCTCTTACTGTTAGCGTTACATCAATTTTGTGGCGAGCTAGCCAGGAGGATTTTAAGTAAAACTCAAGCTAAATTAGCAATTTGTTGTTTTGAAGGGTGCATCAGGAATAACTATGGCCACTATTGCTGATATTGAATGGGATTTTGAAGTAAAGAGGTCAGTTCTTGCCTTAGGCATTAATGATGATGATACAAATGATGAAATCACTAAGGTTCTAGAACCACATGGGAGGGTGACTAAAGCAGTTCAAGTGAACCCAGAGCAGGTCGTAATAGAGTTTGAGTCTGAAGAAGTGAGAGAAGTGTTCGTTTTTATGGTGTATAAATGCACTCGGAAGTTGTCTAAATATTACACTTGTGTTTTGCTTATTAATCCTCCACCTAGAACTTAGATTTTAGATATTGATGTCATACTATTCCTCAGACTAACCTCTCTTACTGTTACGTTATGTTATGTCTGAATGTTTGGACAGATGCTTTGGCAACATTGTTGTTAAACTTTCATGCCAATAAAGCCCCTTTGAATTGAATTAAATGGAATTGAATTGAGAGAGACTGTCATTGATTATGTGTGTGAGCTCACATCATTTTATAGGAAATTACCTCCAGAAGTCCTGCTTGTATTGAAAACACCATAAGTCTTATTGGCAAAACTTTACATCCTGAGCAACAGGAGAAGTTGCTGAACGCATTTATGTAGATTGGGAATGATGAAGGACAGCGAGTTAGAAAGATGGCATTCTCCTGTCGTATATTCTGTGGCGATGCTGATGAAGATGTTTGAAGAAAAGCTCCGCCGACACTGTCTTAGTTGTATAACAAATTTATTACAATAAGTTCAGTATCGTAAACAAGTAACACGTTACTTGGAGAGTCTCCAACCGAATAATGAAACTCTCTCGAAGACATGCAGACAGCTCCTTATATACCGAGCTTGTTTTGGTCAAAGACTTAATTACCACACATAATCCACATCAAAGAGGGACAGATAAGAAGAGAGGCCTCTTCACCTCTGACCCAGGACCTCCATGACTCTGCTAAACTTTAACATTTTATACCTGTTACCTTGACCACATATTGTTCAAAACAAAAGGAAGGGACTGATAAGAAGAGAGGCAAGAAGAGAGGCACCCCTTTACCTCTGTCCCATCCTGTGACAGCAAATAAGTTGAGCAAGCCATCAGCAGGTCCAACCTGTTTACAATGTCATCAACCCGGTAACCCTGACCAAATCATCTCCAGGTCAGGAAGGCCCCAACAGCAACTAACATTCCAATATGTTTTCCAAATACTCATATTAATATGCTGCATCTAACAGCAGACACCTCACTCCTCTTTCATCCAGAAATTTAGGCTCAAATTTAACATGGGAGCTTATGAGGGTTGTTGGTGCTCTTGGCACTTGAAAGCTGAATGTTACCTGAACTCAATCATACTCAAAAATACTTTTGCTTGAACTTTCCATTAGATTACAAACAAGACATAATGGAAACCGTTTTTAAAGAAGACCAATAAAATGAGATGCATATTTTTTTTCATTTTAGCCTGGCTTAGCACAAAGAAAGGAAATATTGTGAAACAACTTGCCTGACTCAACTCTGCTGTGAGGGAAATTCTCTAATGTCCCTTTATCATTTTGATATGTTATTCTTGCATATGAAGCCTAACAAATATAGATGCAAATGTGTATAGGGTGAAAACTTATGTCTGTGGGCCTCCTGCATGGTTTCTGTCTTGTGAAAGTTATATGGTTGCAGAGCATATATGATATAGACGGCTGTAAAAAATAACATAGATAAGAACTCAGTTAAGGAGTTCATCCTGAAGAGTGTTTTTGTAACCTCTTCTATGTATATGTGTTCTGACAATAGTTGATGTATGACACATAAACTGTGGAACGTACGTGTATGTTAAATGTATGTTAACCTAATTTGGATGTGGAGATGGTGGAGTGTTATTTTAAGTGAGTTCACATGTAACCTTGTGACTGCTGCAATTGTGTGTATTGGTTTCTACTACTATAAAGGATGAGGAGAGACTGCCTCTCTTCAGTCCCCAGGCGGAAAAAAAATATACTTTAACATACTAAATTTAAGCACACTTAGTGTATTTCATAAGCACAAAATTGTTGTACTCAAAGTGTGTTATTTTCGAGTACTAAAAACGTACTTAGTATACTAATGATATTACATTATTGATACTTAAGATATACTAAAATACAACTTAGTGTACTTGACTGTACTATTTTGAGACACCATTAAGATCAACTAAGATATACTTAAGTAAACTTTTCTCTACTAATACTGTACTTATTTATAATGTTCTTTAGTTCGACTTACAGTATACTTTAATCCACTTTTCAGATTACTATTAATAAATTTAGAATATACTGGAAATGTATTTCTAATTTAATCTTAATGTGTTGCCATTGCATTTTAAATATATTTACAAAAATTAAATAAAAATTAAAAAGTTGTACTTAAGTATATTATAGTTCATCTTAATGGTGTCTCAAAATAGTACAGATAAGTATACTAAGTTGTACTTCAGTATGTCTAAAGTAGCACTCATGATATATCATTAGTATACTAAGTACATTGTTAGCACATCGAAAATAATATACTGTGAGTACACTAATTATGTGTGCAGAAAGTATACTAGATGTATTTCATTAAAGTACACTTCAATAGTACACAAAGTATATTTTTTATAATTAATTTGAATTTCAAATTACTTTTAAGTAAACATAAAGAATAATTAGAACATACTTGAGGAGAAAAAAGTTTATTTTCAACATGCACGAAAATGTGCATAATAAAGTACATTTAAGTACATCTTTAACAACATTTTCAAACTGTTTCTCTTCATTGTAACATTTTTATTCAAATTTGGATCGTCCGACCCCAGATAATTCTTTTTAGTCATACTCTTTAACAAGTTAACTAAAAAACAATAATAAAAGGAAAAAAGAAAAAGAAAACAATAGCTGTGCTAGCACTACCCTGCTAGCTATGCACCACAGAGAAGCTAGTAATGACAGGGATGAACATTAAACTGACTTTTGAAACTTTTACATGTGAAACATTGACACAGTTTGTTTAAATTCAAAATGTATGTCCACCAAAAAACAAACAAACAAAAATGACTACAAACAGTTACTGATGTTACTGCTTACTGTTTCTTTTTGCTCACAAAATTCTCATTGTTGCATTTTCTCCGAATCACTGCCCTCACATCAGACACACTTGTTCCTGGAAATTCAGCAATAACTGTATCTGTAAAATAGAAAAGGACAAATAAAATGGTGTTACAAATCATGCTTTTCCAGAGTTATCACATTAGCAAGAAGGGGGCATACAGACATGAGGGCAATCTGAAACATGTTGCTTCTGGCTATGGCCAGGGCAAGGTAGAGGCATAAAAACAAAATGATAATAAGGAAAAATAGACTTAACCAATACTTACCAACAAGGGCACTCAGCTCTTCCGGATTTAGCTGCTCTTTCGCTGTTCCAGTGGGCCCTGGTTTTCCTGTGAGAGTCGAGGATGCCAAAACATCCCGCCCAAAGATGAGCACAGCTAAGTCCTGTGTGAACAGGGACATTCTTGTTCGGTTTAGTCTTCGGAAACAGATTTTGCTGACCTGCACCCCCGTGTTGCCCAGGGAAATCTGTGTCCAGGAAATAGAGTCAATTATTAGAAATGGTATTAGGAATACGTTGCTGGAATGCATTTCTTAAAAGACAAAGCCGAACTATTGAATGCCAAATATTATTTAAGTTGTAATTTCTGCAAGTGGTCTTCAATGAATTAAAGTATAATTTCTGAACATGCATTTCAACTGCAAGCTGAAATGGAAAAAACAGTTTCTATCAAATATAGTACGTGCAGAATGTGGATCGAGACTACAGAGACAAAACTGCTAACAGTCATGTAGTTTACAACAATTTTGGATGAAATGTTTCCTGTAATAAAAAGGCAGTATTTACAAAACGTGTATAAAGGCAAAACATACCATTTCTGGAGCTGGACTGGAAGAACCAGAACTTGTACTGTCAGTGTCCATGACAGGTGGCATTCTCTTCATGGTTGTAATAAGATCTCTGACACACTTGACTAAGGCTGGTATTTCTGCATTAAGGAAAAAAAAAAACACAAGTCACAGATATATGAGAGATAAGGCTCCTATCGATACAATTACTGACATAAAAAACATAAGCAATTCTTCTTTGTATGAATACCTTTCAGAGCATCCATCACTTCCTGTTGCATGTCAACACTGGATCTGGGCTGATCCAACAGGAGACTCTCCTCTTCACGTTCCCCTTGGCCAAGGTCCTGCATAAATGAAAACGTCAACAATGCTATGTTAGTATGACTCACCAGAGGCCTGTACTGTGAAGCCAGTTTAGTGTGTTAGCGAGGTATGTTGAGCCAGGCTCTCCTGTACTACAAAAGTGGCTCTCTTTTAACCCGGCTAGATCACCATGGTAATTTATGCTTAGCTCATAACCTGGTCCCGACCAGGTTATGTTCAGAGTTTAATCATTAAACCAGCTATAAAAGCGCTGCTGTTTCACTATTTAACTCATTTTCAGCTGCGTCAGTTCTACTTTGTAAGTCCAGTGGATCTGGATCAGAACGGAGCGTTTGTACGGAGGGAGAGATCACACTGATCAGCTGCTGTTGACTTTCTCTCTGAGCGTCTCCGCCGAGAGTTGTCTCCGCCTACAGTTGTTCTCCTCACCCGTTGAGCTGAGCGTCAGGAGCTCTTTATAGCCTATATTTTATTTTATATACAGTCAGTCACCACTGAAAGAAGTAGTGCGCTGGCAGCA
Organism: Pagrus major; assembly: GCF_040436345.1. Classification (NCBI taxonomy): domain Eukaryota; kingdom Metazoa; phylum Chordata; class Actinopteri; order Spariformes; family Sparidae; genus Pagrus; species Pagrus major. The sequence goes on along the minus strand of NC_133222.1, from coordinate 22,214,818 downwards.
GGACAGACAATCAGATGATAATCGGTCAAGTTAATAATTTCACTTAATGTGGCCATGAATGAATTAATTCCTGTCATATTTCAGTGTTGCCAAAATGCAAATCTTGAATACGTCTCCGCTGTTTTCACATTTAAATGGTCTTTGTTGTCTTTGTACAGAGACAATATGAGATTTTCTTGTAGCCACAGCACCTAAAAAAAACCACTGTGACCTATACATACACCAGCCTCGCTTCCAATAAAACACACACTTGCGTTATAACTGCGATCAGTGAAATATATAACAATATAAAACACAAATTAAAATGACAGTTGATGTTGCTCTAGTTTATTTAGTTCAAATGGATAAAGCTTCGTATTTAAAAGTAGCGCAAGAGCTGTCAGAAATTAAAAGCAGCCTCCTCTCTTGTCATATTTGCAGCAACACTGTTGCTTCAGGCTGCGATCCTGCTTTTTTATATCACTCATACTCTCTCCAATAAAACAATTGCACTCCTCTTGGCTGAAATCAGCCTGTTGTGGATCAATTTTGTGCGGAAGTAGAATCATATGACGCCGAACGCCCCCTTTGATGTTAACGCGCATGTGATGTGACTATAAAGCTGAGAGCCGGACTTAACAAACCAAGTGGATAACCAGCTTCGTAGTACTGTGTTAACCCAGGCCGGTACTTGAGGTTTTGTTGAGCTGGAAGGTGAACACAAAGCCTGACCATGTTGAGCCTCCTTCGCAGTACAGGCCACTGGAGTTTAGTGTCGTGTTTCTTAAATTTTCTTGCCAGCAAAGGCGGATTATTTGTGTTTTGAAACATAGATTGTTTTAAAGTGGGAGGGGGCGCAGGTGAATTTCAGGGCTGTGTCATGCAGATTAGCGTCCCTCTGGTAAATTTCCCCCTGGGTTTACATTCCTCTTCCTCACGATAACAGCATTTCAGTCAAATTATGTAATTTTCCGTGATATTCCGCGTTAAAAAGAGAATTTCGTTTTTATAGCTCAATTCCACGATTCCGTCCGCGATTCTGTGATAGCGGAAACAATAGGGCCCTAATTCTACTTTTATTTCTTGGGTTTTGTAAATACTTACAGTTGATCCCGAAGCCTGAGGTGGGTCAAATAAGTCCACATTGGTGTCTATGTCTGTATCATCTTCACTTGTCAAGGGAGTGGAGGTTGTTGGATTTCTTCTCAGCAGCGAAGATTTCAGTTGGGAAAGGGCTCTGTCTCTTGCAGCCTTTGTCATCTTCGGCTTCTTAAACAAAGGGCAGAAAAAGTAAAATGTTAAACTGCAAAGGCAAGAGAGGGGTAAATATCCATCTTTGTAGATGTTTGTAGAATCCATCACCTACTGTACAGCTTATTAAGGTATTGTCAGACCATATTTCACCAGAGGAACACTCACTACTCACAATTTTATCTTTTCATATCATACAATTTGTCATGTGTTGTAGTAGTTTTTGTACTTAATAAACAGTCAGTATTTCAAAACTAGCACAGCTGGAGTGCCACCATCCACTTCTGCAACTGCACTGTTGTCAAACCTAAAGCTACTTATAATGAAAAATATGTCTTATCCTCCCACAATATTCACTTATTCCCGTAAATACTTACATTTGTTTGAAGAACTTGTGATGCGTCAATCTGCGTTTCATCTTCATCTGAAGTGAGACTGGAAGTTGCAGTAATTCTTTTTTTCTGTATCGAAGAGAAAGAATGTATTACATGACAACAACATATTAACTATACCATAGATGCTTTCTGGTGAAGAGATTTTTTTAGAAAAACATTTCAACATTCACTTCATATCATTTTTCATAAACAAGATGAGACAAATATTAAAAGCATAACCAACCTACAAATAGGGATTTCAGTGAATCAAGACTTTGGTAAGTATGATACGAAATGGAGCAGCATTTTGAACCTACAGGTGTTTTAATCTGATGTGAAATGCAAAGAGGGGAGGGAGGGCAAAAGGAAAAAACAATCGCTGTGGTAAGTGCTAGTGTAGCAACAGGTCATTAATAAACATGCCTCTTGAAATAAACGCTGGTCAGTCAGTTTAGTTTAACTTAATTTAAAATATTTTTTTTTTATTTTGTATATATGTAATAAAGTCATGCCATCATTAGCACGTGACATTATCTAGCGACATCCAGGACTTTTCCTGCAGGCTTTAGCTACTTCCCACTGAAAATAGTTGGCAACACTGTTATCGACTTTGTTATAGACAAATTTGAATGCTGTCAGAACTATCTATAAAATTAGTGGTATTGTGGCATCCCTAGTTGCAACACAATAGCCTATAACTATTAATTAAAGTGTGTTTTCTAAAGAAACTACCAACACAAGCAACAAAAATAACCTTTGGTTTGCTTCCATCATGTGTTGTGGTACAGGGTGTGGTCCTTCTCCTTGCAACTGCCATGTGCCAGATGTCCTCGTCCTTGAGGAAGGCTTCTTTTTTTCCCCATCAACTCCTTGTAGTTGTCTGTAACCACAACCATACATCAGACAAACTGTCAAAACCATGTTTTTTCCCCCTTTTGCTCAATATTTTGGAAATTTTGTATGTCTCGTGAAATGCACCACAGTCAATCTAATATTATACACAAGTCACTTTAAGTCTTTTTATAAACATAGTTACATAAAAATTAAATTACATACAAGGTAAACATAACAATCATTAGCATGAGCGACTGGCAAATTCTTTATCAAATCATCACTAACAGTAGTGGCTGGCAAGTGCTAGCAGCTAGCATAACAAATTTGTAAAATTTTTTCTTGTTATTTTCTTTACAGCGCGCAATATTGCTAAACATTGTCCACACAGCACGCTCACAAATGTTCACACAAAATCTCATCTGAAGTTTAATACCACCATTTACGCTAGCATTAGCTGCTGTCTGCCGCTAACAGCTAGCTAGCTAGTTAGCTAATGCAGCTTGTGAATGAGAAGTTTGCCTAATATCTTAGTCATTAGTAGAAAGAATATTTATTCAAAAGATATTTCACACCATGCATGAGCAATACAAACCTCCGAGTAAGAGCAGTTTTGCGGTGACCTTGTTTTTAGGTGCTTTCCTGGTGCCCCAGCACACTTGTATCCATCCGTCTTCACTGGAAAGGTCCGGCCGTTTTACTACCTGAACGAGCTGCTGTCTGTACTGAGGTGTCACAATGTCATTACTTTCGACGTGAATTGTGTTGTCCCTAAAATAAAACATCCCGAACTTGAACTGCGCCATTGTAACTCAACTGCGACAACGCTTCCCTCAGCATCTACATTCAAGCAGGTTGCATTCGGGGGTAACCAATCAGAGGCAGCACAGCGCCACGAGTACTTCAGGGTCAATTTGAAAAATGTCCACCACATGCAAATTTTCAATTTTGACGTTGAAAACTGTCTGTCAGACGCAGACTCTACGTTCTTGCAAAAAAAAAAAAAAAAAAAAAAAAGTAATTAAATAAAAAAAAAAAAGTCTGTGTACACCGCATGGATATTAGGTACACCCATAGGGTACACCCAGAGCGATGGGTACACCGTAATGTACGGCCCCTCTCGGCTACCGTAGTAATGTCAATGCACGCATGCGCACGTATCAGTAATGTTATGATGACGTTTTATCCAGGACACTTCGCGCGCCCTCTGCACCAAAGATGCTCTGCACTTTATTTTAAACATGGATGTATTTTACCGGGCTTAAACTGTAAAACCGCTCGCAGACGACATGGCATCTAAAAGACATTACAAAGAATATCTGCTGAGTGAGTCGAGCCAACCTTCAAAGGCAACCAAATACATAATAATAATAATAATAATAATAATAATATAATAATACTACATTACATAAAAGCACATGGTCAATTGAAAGGTGCTCTGTTGTTGATGTTCATGTTTATTCAAAATTCACCATTAAATTTGTAGAATGGATGGATTTTTAAATATTGCATAAAAACAACGGTGGTGTTGAAGTAATCCAAATACTTTGTAACACTAATTGCTAACATTTCAAAATTGAAATAGAAAAGTAAGGATATTTTTTCAATTAGAAAAGGTATTGTTACATAACAGCATTGTTGCATTTTAAAAGGTTGAAGAGAAAAGGTCAGCTGCAGAAATGAACTGTTATTGTACATTCTTTTAAACTGATCTTAGCGCACTTAAAGAAATGGCTACATACTGATGAATTTGTTCTGGTTTATAATAGTGTACTTATGAAGAATACACTAATTTACCACTGAAGTAGTATTCAATTATTACTATACTTATTTTAAGTGCACTTTAACACTGCTGTGCTAACAATGATATGAAAAAAGTGTTATAAAAGTGAACTTATTGAAAGGTTGCTAAAAGTGCTCTAATAGTGTACTTATGAAGAATACACTAATTTACCACTGAAGTAGTACTCAATTATTAATACACTTATTTTAAGTGCACTTTAACACTGCTGTGCTAACAATGATATGAAAAAAAGTGTTATAAAAGTGAACTTATTGAAAGGTTGCTAAAAGTGCACTTCATAAAAGTATATGCAAATACACTGACAATAAACTTATATTTAACACATTCGAAGTACATAATAAATAAATATACTAATCAAACACTTATAAATATTTTAGTGGTAGTATATTTTATATGAATATACTTAATATGAATTTAAGTATTAGTACTAAATAGTGTACTTTATCTAAGTAAACTGAAGTACTACTGAGGAAATAATATATTTTTAATTAATACATTTATAATATATTTTTGGTTTACTTTATTTTAACACATAAAATCAAAATGTGCTAAAAATGTACTTTCAGAAAATTAAGTACATTTTTAGTACATTAAAGTATATTACTTTTTTACCTGGGTCATCATCTATGCACTGCTGATGTGTGACTCTTGCTTGCAAGCAATAAAGAACTTCTAGAAAAGAAATATTGTGTCGAACTTGGTGATTTGACCAACTCTCAAATGCACTAGACAAGTGACTGATTATCACTTGCCACGACACTGCCTACCAGCACAGCTAACGCTCAGTAATTAACACGTCATATCTTGCTTCAAAGGTTTAAATGCTGCACCCAGCCACAAAATGTTCTGACTCATGCAGTAAAACTCTCCACGAGAAAACAAATGAGCATATCCCAAAGTGTCAAACTCTTCTTTTACAGCAATATACCACAGGTACAGATCTCATGACAACTCGGTTTTCTTTTTAAATACGTAGTAGTTCTCATTTACTACAAAATACTTTTCTGTTTCATTCAACCAGTACAACAAGACATTTTGCTATTGATTTTGAGTCAATGGGTCACATGACCAGTAAATATATATGTATCATGTGCCGTATATAAAATAAAGAATGACTGATGTGTGAAATGTAAAATTAAGGATTTAATTGTGTTTTCTACTTTTACTGCTTCAGTAAATGTGACTTGTTGACAGAAGCTATTTGAGGCCATGTGTTTGCTCCAAATCAAACACAATGAAAAAAGGCTCTTACTGTGGGAAAATGCAATGTGGCATCAAGCTGAAATATTCTAATCTGGTCTGTTTCCACTAGTTTCTTCCATCACCGCCCTAAATACCCTTAAAAGGATTTTCTTCCGGTGCTGTTGGTGATTTATAATGTGATGTTGTGACGTTCACTCGCAGTGTTTCTCTCACCTCAAGGAAAGCGGTAAGTGAGCTATGTTTAAATATCTCATCGATACTGTTTTTTAACTGAACAAGGTGACAAAAATCTAATTTATAAATCATTGGTTGGAGGGTTTGATGTCTTGTTGGTTGTTTGTGTTTTGCTGCAGGTTGTTTGTTGACATGGAAGTGAAGTGCATTCTGGGCCTTGTGGTCCTGGTGGCTGTGTCAGCTTTGGCTGAGAGGGAGGTGAGTTTGGCTTCAGATATTCCATGACTAAATTATTTTTCAGTGGTTGAAAAAGTATTGAGAACTTTTTGACAATATATTTAATGTTTTACCTCATCAACTTCATAGTTCTTTGTAAGTATATGCTTAATGCACATATAATCTTGTGATTCACATTTTTATTATAAAATCTTAAAAGGACTTATATCTGTGAAATAATTGCAGTTAAAAGAACAGCGTTTCCCTTTAAAATATAATCAAGTAGAAGTATAAAGTATAAAATAGTTTCTAAAATTGAAATACTTAAGTAATGTAAAAGTACCTCAAATATGCACTAAAGTACAAAAGTTGAGTGAATGTTTCAGTTCTTTAGTCTAAATCTGCTTTTCTGTCTCCTTTTTCTTTATGTATAATTTCTGGAAACCTCCTGATGCTGTAAGTTTGCTTTTTATTCAAATATAATTTCCAGAGTGCTGTTGCCTTATAATAAAACAAACCGTTTAAGATTATTTCTAAAAACACTGATGTAATTTTAAAAGTTAAGTTTAAGAGCTTTTATCAAAGTGTCATTTGTTGTGTGACCGTAGCTCGGTATGCAGCTAATAAACTAAAATCTTAATAAATTTTCCACAGGTCATCAGGCTTTGACTGTTTCAGAGCGGATTGAGAGTGTCAACAGGAATATTGGTAAGGACTTTTATTTTTTTTAAATCAGTTTTAGTTTAGCTTTTTGTTTCTGCTCTGATCCAAGATGAGACCTGTCTGGGTCTTCTTTCTTACCAGCCATGATTTTAGAAATAGTGGGGAAATGTGCCCCCAATGTAAAAAAAAAAAAAAAAAAGATTTTTCTTCATATTTAATTAATTAAGTTACTTGTTCAATTACGTTTTCATTATTTATTTCTAACATGAAGTTTTAAATTCTGCTTCCAGGAATAAAAATCTGGTGGAAATTATTAGTTACTTATTAACTTATTAGTTGGTCTAAACGTTGTCTGTCTTAAAATGCTGAATACCTCCAAAACATTCAGAAACTACAAATCACATCTTGTGAAAAATAATCTTATGTTGGCTGTGCGCTGCAGTCCGTTTGCCTGGTGACCCATATCTGGAGGACGATGTTGCCTATAATTCTGAGGCTGAGAGAAACGCTGACCCCTGCACATCGAGTGGCTGCATGTGGCCCAAGTCCGCCGATGGGTACGTCTACGTGCCCTACATCGTCTCCAGAGTGTACTGTGAGTAGCTTAAAGGTCCAATCTGTGTTTTTTTAATCAACAAATTAGAAGTCAAGATATGAGATGGAAAAGCAACTCCTCACATGTTTCTCAACGGCTCATAGTTCAAAATGTAAAAACAATATACTACATAGTCATTATAGAATATTGCACATTTAATATGAGAGTTTTTTCTAATTTTCCAGCTCCTCGTGAGGTGGCAATCATCGATCGAGGTCTGCAGTCCTTCCAGGATTTCTCTTGTATCCGTTTTGTGAGACGTTCCTCCCAGAGAGAGTTCCTGAATATCCAGTCCCTTAATGGGTAAGAGTGTGTTAAAGGAGGTGTACATCACACTGTACACTGTGACATCCTGATTTATTCTACCATGCTTGTTTTCCTTTAGCAACCCTGTCTCCGAGAAAAATATGTGGCACTAGTGTTTTTCTTTTTACCTGTTCACCTGTGTTTCATTTTGTAGTAAGTCCTTGTGTATTTAGTCGGTGTTCCTTCACTCATTGTTAGTTCATCTTTTTGTTCATCCCTATGTGACCCTTGTGCATTTGTGTCCTTTTTGTAAAACCATAACTAATTTGTTTCCCCAGTTATATTGTGATGAATGAAGGTAACTATTTGTTAGATTGTGTTCAGAGGCAAACACTTTGATAAGATATTTTGGTAGAAAAGAAATTAAATACATATTTTTGCATTTTTCCAATTTGCCAAATACGTTGATAAAGGCTTTAAAAGAGATATTGCAATTAGATATTGATAATATGACACTTATATTATGCGCACAGATTGCTTGCCATTGACAATGTAGCTTTCTCATTTTTCCCGAACACTGTGTTTTAAAAGCATTGTATGTCTGCATCAGCCAGCTGGCGATCTCAATAAGAGTGTGCTAATTTCACTTTTGGAGCATTGATGTTCTCTGCAATTAGATAAGAGATGAGATAGACAAAGAAAACTGAATATATTTTTATTGGCATATTGGCAAAAAATCTAATATCATGCATCCCTACTTGAGGTATTTTCCTGTTTGCTAAAACAGAGACAAAAATGAAACAACATGACTGACCTGCTGTCAGTGAATATGCTGTCTGAGATCTGCCCTGAATTTTCCCAGGTGCTACTCCTTCATTGGTCGTCTTGGCTACGGACAGGATCTGTCTCTGTCTCGCTCGGGCTGTGTTTATCACCACCTTGTACAGCACGAGGTGCTCCACGCTCTGGGCTTCCACCATGAGCAGAAACGCTCTGACCGCGACCAGTACATCCGCGTCCAGCTGGAGAACGTCACCCCTGGTGTGTAATTAAATAAGTGAAAAGACACAAAATTTTGATTTGCACTTAATATGAGATAAGATGTGCCTTTACTTTTTCTTTTACAGCAATATACCAGAGCTAAAGATCTCATGACAACTCTGTTTTCTTTTTAAATCCTTAGGATTGGAGCACAACTTTGACAAAATCAATACTCTGAACCAGGGAACCCCCTACGACTACAGCTCTGTCATGCATTACCACCAGTAGGTAAAACAAAAGCCACTCTGGTGTGAGTGTGGCTGCTATCTCAGAATCAGAATCAGAATCAGAATTCCTTTATTTGTCCCGCAAATGGGGAAATGGAGAACATTTAAAAAATGCAAGGGGTTGGGTTGGGTTGGGTGTGTTGTTTGAGGTGCAACTCTCATTAATGTTTGTCTTGTTGTGGCTTCAGGTACGCTTTCTCTAAGAACAACCAGCCCACCTTGGTGGCCATCCCTGACTCCAGTGTTGAGTTCGGCCTGGCCAGCGAGATGAGCCAGATGGACATCATCAGACTCAACAAGCTGTACAACTGCTGAACAGGTAAAATAAACACAACACATCCTGTCAACAACATGTAACTCAGCAAAGAATTGGGCCCAGTTATATTATTTGTTCTCCATATTATTTTCTGTTCGCTGACTAAAGTGTCAATCAAAGTGATTTGGTTCATACTTGGTTCTTATTGGCTATATCTGGCAATGCAGACTTCCCACTGGAAAGGGAAAGTAAGTTCCACCCATTTCCCCAGGAGATTGACAACACCGAGTCAGAACAAGAACGCGAGCAGACGAGTGTTACAAGTGCAGAAACAAGTTCATTTAAAGAAGTGAAAGTTGTTAATTTTGTTATCAACACTGAGTAGACTATGAGAGGACACTTACCCGAAGTGAGAGAGGTGATTGAAAGGATCTGTGTGCCAGGAGTTTACCACTTTTGGCAGCGTCTTGGCTATGTTTTTGAGATTCCTGGAAAACCTTAGATTTTGGATTTGGATTCTCCTTGACGAAGGAAATGGCGAGCCCCCAATGAACAAGATAACTCCTTACCCCGGGGAGTTGGACTGAGATCACCTGTTGCCCTGAGGAGGAGACCACCCCTAAAAGAGCCAATATATTTCAAGTTCAAAGTATCCCGTGGCTCCAGTTACTTATTGTGTCTGTCATTCTCTCTTTAACCCTCCTACGAACCTAGTTACTGGTCCTGAATACACTCTGAGTACTCCAGGTGGGTTACAAACACATTCTCAAATATATTTTATTTATCTATTTATCAATGACTATAACATTTTCTTTTTATACAGGTGAATGAGATGATGCATACTTCAGGAAGAGAATCATCACCATCGCTGTCTTCACGGGTCAACAATAACTTCTTTATGATCCAATCAACATCAATAAATTTGCATTAAAACATACAGTTCTGTTGAGTTTTATTCTTGTTTAGTTGTGTACTTAATTTTGAAAGCTGAATGTTACCTGAACTCAGTCATACTCAAAAATATTTCTGCTTGAACTTTCTGTTAGATTACAAACAAGACATAACAGAAACCTTTTTAAAAGAAGACTAGTAAAATGACTGGAATGACTCAAAATGAATGAATATAAAAGAGAAAACTAGAACATTTCTCAAGAAATACTGCGTGTGCCTGATGCTTTGTAACTATATAGATAACTGTGTCTGTCTGTGAGAGAGAGAGAGGGACAAAATGGCCGACAAAAAGATCGCTCAATGAGTTGCCAGCCAAGGATATTAGACTGACACTTAGTAGTAGGCTTAGTAGTACTCACTTACTTACTACAAAATATTCATTCTCTAAAAAAAAAGATTGGGAACATTAATATTTGAAAGAAGTTCCTGGCTTGATAAATAAATGAGCAGATAAAACTATAAATTGTTGGAAAAGTGGTAAAGATATAGAAAATATTCCTATAATTTCACAGAAAATTACCTCCAGAAGTCCTGTTTGTATTGAAAACACCATAAGTCTTATTGGCAGAATTTTACATCCTGAGCGACAGGAGAAGTTGCTGAACGCGTTGATGTAGATTGGGAATGATGAGGGAATGACAGCGAGTTAGAAAGATGGCATTCTCCACTTTCCTCCAGAAACTTAGGCTCAAATTTAACATGGGAGCTTATGGGGGTTGCTGGTGCTTTTGGCACTTGAAAGACTATACAGCCAAAAGTCTCTTTGCTTCCATAATTACATGCTTGCGACTAGCACAACATTTCCTCCTAATTTGATGCATAAATTATGTGTGTGGAGTGAAAATTGTGGGATCTTAATCACTATTAACAGAAATATTCTCTGCAATCTGCAATAATACCATTTTAAAATCTGAAATGGACTGAAAATTTTGAGAAACATAAACTGCAATGGCTTGTAAACCGTTCAAGCTATCAAAATGTGCATTAACTCCAGTGAAGTCCCAAGTCTGGTGACTCATTTAAACTTTGAATCACTTTTCTATGTTAAGGTATGGCGAGACAACAAGGTTTGAGCTCATTTCATGAAGACTTCCCATTATTTCTTATGGGAAAATGTTCATTCCACACTAGTTTATGCTCTGAAAAATCACATGGAAGAATTCATAATAATAAGTATCGAAGAAAATATAGTGATGTACTTCGTACATTATGTAATTTCTTTATAAAATGTTAAATCAATAATCTGAAGACAGAATAAGATACAGCTTACATCACAATTTTTAATAATGAATATATTTGTTGCTAAAAGTTTTATAGGCTGAGTATTATTGTTTAAAGGTGAATTTCTTTTTCAGGAAACAGCATCATGGGAATAAGCATCTGGCATCAAGGTTTTATCAGTCACAGCAGGTTTATTTAGTTTTCCAATCATGTTTTTCTTCAGTGTTTACAAGAACAGCTTTAATCCAAATCTGCACAGAAACACTTACATAACCTTTTATTGAGTATCTGTGAGGTAAGCTTCATTAATCACATTTTTAAAGGAGACCTAAAGAAATAGACAGGATGTGTTTTTTGAGCGCTAAAGCATGTAAACCTTTTCTAGTAGTAACCCAAAATAAAATTATGAACCTGAGCATAATATGTCTCCTTTAAGCTTTGTTTTCTTAAGGTTTCCAGAGGACATGAGTGAGTGTATTATCTGTTTAAAATTAATTTGTTCCTCACTGGAATACAGATATAACTTCTATTTCACGTTATTGTTATTTTCAAGAACAACACTTAATATCTTTTTAATACATTTTCTCAAAGTTTTCACACAGGCTATGTGAGTCTGTTCTGCTTTGCACTGGACATTTGTGTGGTGGAATGATGTTAAACCAAGTGTCACAGCCTTCAGGAGTATAAATTAGAATATTAATATTAGTCAAAGAAACCTCAGTGTGACACGTTCTGGGCTGGAGGACTAGTCGCTGCAGTACAGAAGGTTGATGCGGTTGATGTCGTTCTGGCTCATCTGTGTAGCCGTGCCGAACACAGAGTTGGAGTTTGGGACAGCCACCATGGTGGGGTTATGGTTGTCCTTGGAGAAAGCCAGCCTTAAAGGAGGAGACGACCAGAGTGATCACTCATTTCAAAGTGGATTTTTTTGGAAGTGGATTTTTTGCTGCTCATGTAGAGATGTTGTGTACAATACAAAACTTTGGTCCTTAAAGGATAAGTCTCGTACTATTCTATTTTGTTCCTATTTTCAAAAATTCCCATAAAAAGACAAAAACTGTGAATTGATCCTCTATAAATAGTCCCTTACAGATGCACTATTTCTCCTGTTCGAGTAACCTTTGAGTAAAAAGTGAAACAATACACTTGTTTGGGGCTTTACATTGTTTAGTAAATTGGGGGTTTGATCTTATAATGGGATATTTTTTGTCTTTGTCTCATTAGGCAGAAATTAAGAATATCTCAAGCTTTATACAATCAAACACGTGGATGATTTTGGTTGTCTTTGTGTCACCCCTTTTTTATATCACACTCCACAGAACAGAATGTATGTAGTCACAGAATGCACAGATGGATGACAATGGGCATCAGACAAAAACTTGGATTTTAAAATTGATTACAAAGTAGTCAGTTAAACTGACCTGCCGTAGTGCATGACAGAGCCATAGTCGTATGGAGTCTCCTGGTTCAGAGTGTCGACCTCTTTGAAGTTAATATCCTGACCTGCAGTGGTGGAATAAATATTAACATCCTGTACTTAAAGCAACATTATGTAACTTTTTTACCTTCAAATAACAGCTTCAAAGTCATGTTGTTGCTACAGTGTCTTGTAATAGAGTGAATGTTGTCTCTGTCTCAGCCACTCCGCTCCCCATCACTTGTTTCTGCACTATGTAACTTCAGTGAGAGGGTAGGATCACAGCGTTACATACATGTTTACTTCAACATACAAGTTTTCAACACAACATTGTTATGACGTAATGAGTTTTGTTTGTAGTCAGCACCTACATTACGTCTGACAAATTTTTTCGGACCTGGGATTTGTATTTACATCCAGAAACTGTGGGGGGCGCCAAATCACACAAAATGACAATTTCTACATAACATTGCTTTAAAGGTCCTATTTATAAGAAAAGTTGATTTTTGAGTCTCAGTCCCAACTTGTCAAATACTGATGTATTGGGATGGCGGCTGACCAGTCGTACAATCCCAAATTGGACCTTTAAGTAAAGATAGCAATAACACGTAAAACACATAAAAAGTACTACATTAGAATTAAAAGTCCTGCATTTGTAACTAAAATAAACTAAACTAAAAAGTGCAAAATCAAAATACTGCAAATGGCACTGCAGAGCATTATTATATATTACTGTGGTGTCAAAACTGCAACTAAAACAGGTATTTTAAGCCAAACCATGATGGTTTCCAAACCCTAACCAAGTGGGTTTTGTGCCTGAACCTACCCAGAGCATAAGTACAGAACAATATAAAATTATAAATTTGCAACATAACATTTTTTTAAGTTTTCAGGAACATACATTGGCAACATTTATTCTGGCAATTGGGATGTTTAACCAGTTTTAGATTCTGTTGGGTTGTTCTATATTAATCTATAATCTATAATAATAAAATGCATCATGTTTGAGATCATTTTACAAATTGATCATGGGTTTTGTATGTTAATCTTAATCTGTAAAGTATCAGGTAACCACAGTTGTCAGCACATGAGGACTGTGGTTGTCTTCATGATACAATCATTTGATTACTAAAAAATGCTCTATAAAATCCACAGTTGAATTGAACTGTCAGGAATCTGTTTTCTCTGCCTCCTCACTGCTGCAGCCTACCTGTCATGACATTCTCCAGCAGGACCTGGATGTGCTGGTCCCTGTCGGAGCGACACTGCTCGTGGTTGAAGCCCAGAGCGTGGAGCAGCTCGTGCTGGACCGTCCCAAAGTGAATGCAGCCCTGACGGCTCAGAGACACTATCTGCCCGTAGCCCTTGCGGCCCAAGTAGGAGTAACATCTGCATAGATGTTGGATAGGACAGATAGTTCATCAAAACTTTTTGTCATTCTGGGAAAGATTGTCATTGATTACATTAACAGACAAACTCAATCCTTTGTGTACCCATCCAGAGACTGAATGTAGAGGAAGTCCTTCTCAGTGGTGCGGGGGAGGAAGCGAATGCAGGTGGAGAAGGAGAAGGAGTCAATGCCTTTTTTTATGATATCCAGCTCCTCAGAAGCTGGAGGGGAAACATAAAGATGAAAACCACACAATGAAAAAAAGCTGGATAAGGACATTGTTCTATATTTTCCATACTGCCAACAAATCCCATGAAAAGGAAATTGATTTCTTCAATGAGCTGGTCACTATAGTTTCTAGCAAATGTTTTTCAAAAATTAGGAAGTACATGTTTGAGACTATTTCCAGCTGTAGATTAATACACATTTGGGGCTCTAGTCTAGCCGGTAGAATGACATGTGGTATTAAGCAGAAAGTAAACTGAAAATGGAAATGAAGGAACCCAGTGCAACAGTTTGGCTCTTTGATATGTTTTTACTCATTTTTAGTGGATTGATGCAAGATGATGTTTTTTGTGTCTTCATTGATAGTTTCCATTTTCTGCTCTCCCTCTCTTGGAGGAGTGTTTTTTGAGTGCCATTCATTGATGATTTTGGCCTTTGCTTCAGATTTGTTGACAAAAAAATACAAAAGAGGAAATTAAGCCTGAACAGAAACTGAATGTACTCCTGCAACACAGGGAATATATGGAGGCGCTTACAGTAGTGGTTAGCGATGACATAGGGAATATAAACTTTGCCGTCACTGGATTTAGGCCACAGACGATCAAGCAGGTTGTAGGGTTCAGTGCTTCTCATGGTGCGATGACGAGACACGATGATGTCATCTCTTATCTTAATACCATCACGATAACGGTCTGTAGAGTGTGTTAGAAGAAGAAACAGCAGTCACAACAATGGCAGTCAGATATTTATGTCATGGTTTGGGGTTATTGGTTCAGTTATTGTTTCCTGTTTTATTTTGTAAGGTTCATCCACATATGAACATGTCATGTTGTGTTACATCCTGTCCTTTGTCTTGTTTTCCCTCCCTTGTGAGTGTCCTGATTAGTTTGCCCTGTCCCTGTTTATCCTCCTGGGTCTTCAGTCCATGTGTTTTCCTCCTCTTTTAGTCTGTTTTCCTGCCGTTTTCCCTGCTCACCTGTGTTTATTTAGTTATCACTCCCTGTGTATTTAAGTCCTTGTCTCTCCCGCTCTCTCTCTGTCAGTTCGTCTGATCTGTTTCCCCACTTCAGTCCTGTGTTCCTCGTGTTCCTGCCAGTGCTTCTTTGGTTTGTACCTGATTTGGTTTTTTAGTTCTCAGATCTGCCCCTTTTTTGTTCTCACATTTTTGATGCTTTGATTTTATGTTTGGACTCCAGTTGTGTTACTGAAGCCTTTGTTCTTTTCCAGCCTGCTGCCTCCTGAGTGTCCTGCATTTGGGTTCATCTTCTGCGCTCCGGTGTGACAGTTTAAATTTATGATGGTTACAAAGCCACAGGTCCAAACTGTATCAAGCTACTGAAAAGAGGTTTGGTTAAACAGTCTACTTAATGTAAACACAGCCATTACAGCTCACTGCACTCACACAACAAAGCATTTAGTTACTGTTACACCCTTTGTAAACTAATGTGTCACAGACATCATAGCAACCAAAGCACAGTCATGGCTACAGCCACAATCACAGCAACAGCCAAAGCTCTGTCATTCCATGACTGTAGTAATAACCACTGTCATATATGATAGTTTATCATAATACGGCTCAGCATTTTTCTACGGATCATAGGGAATACAGAACTTAGTGTGAGGGAATGCAGAAGTATTTCATTTTTAAAAATTACCTTTTCAAGGGTTAGAAAATATCCATTTTGACATCGCAGTAGGAAAAGCACATGTGTAAATAATTAAATTAATGATGGCAGAAGTCCGTTTAGCTGCTGCAGTGTTGCTTGAACAGAACAGTTATTTTTTTATAGTTGTAGTAACACCTGTGCTTTTCCTGCTTTGACAAATGAAAATGTCAAAAAGGTTTATACAGATATGACTTCAACCATGTAACCCAGCTGTGTCTTGAGTGCATAAAACTCTTACAAAGCTTATAGTGTGACCCAATATTATTTTTACAGTGTGTGTTGTTGGAGTCAGTATGACGCATTCATTGTGCCTCACTGAGATTGTTGTTGACTTTCTCCAGCCTCTCTGCGACGGTCAGTTTTCCCTCATCTTCATTGTTATTGTCAGCATCCACTTTCTTTACAACCTGCAAACAGAGTGACAACGTTTCTGTGGTAAGGAGAAAATATGACTCTCTATCTGACATCTTATGGAAACGTTTTGTATAGAAATAGTTTGGTAAAAGTTAAAGTGTGTGTGAAGCACAATCCCACTGGTCCTGAGCAAACTCCACCTCCAGTGCTTTGTGTCAGTTGGTAAGCATCAATCTGAGTGAACAAAAGTCACATGTGGAGTTCCTCAAGGGTCTGTTCCCGGGCCTCTTCTTTTCAACATCTACTGTACATGCTCCCCCTCGATCAGACTGTGGATTATTATAACATCTCCTACCACTCATAACTTTACATAGTGTCACCACATGACTACAATCCCTTACAACTGATGTGAAGTGCAACTCACAAATCAGTGAGTGGTTGGGCCAGAATCTTCTACAACTGAACACCAAGAAAATTGAAATAACTGATTTTTTTGAAAGATTAACAGTAAGTGCATGACACTTTGAATCCATGACACAAATGTCCACAGATGAGGTAATGTTTTATAGTTTTAATCTCCTTAAATTTAGTCTTGTTCGCCGACTTCCCTATCTGGGAAATAATGATGATGACCTAATGAAACCTTGAGTAAAACTTGTGTTTCTCTCATTTGAACATTGGGCACATTTGGAATGATGTAAGTACACAACTCGACAATATATATAACAAAAACCTAGTCGTTTTGAGACATTTTAATGCAGAATTAATACATATTATATCCCAGATTTCTTATTTCAATGTATTTCTATGCCCCAGTAAAGCGCTTTAAATTGCCTTGTGTCTGAGTGGTGCTCTATAAATAAACTTGCCTTGTCTTGCTGAGCAAGGTTGTGTGGTAGGATTGAAAGTTCAAGAACTATTTGCTCTAACTGTAAAAAGTTTTGCAGTCAATGTTTCCTGTTGAAAATACTTTTAATTTGTTAGTGATAGGAGGGCTGACTTGACTGAGCTCTCCAGCTGTGGTTCTCACGCCTGCCTCGCTCCAGGCTGAGACTGCGAGCAGGACCAGGAGACCCAAGATGCACTTCATCCCTGCCTGGCTGAAACAAACCACCAATCAGAGCGAAATTCAAAGCAGCATTTGTGTTAGAAGCATTAAGAGCAGACAGGAAGTATAATCCCTTTACCTTTACTTCTTTATTTCAGATAAGAAGCAGGAAGTGTGATGCTCTGTAAAGGCCTCAGTCATCTTCTGCAGAGCGTAAAGTTAATTTTTTAATTGTGTTTCTGACACTGAGGTCCACCCTTGCCGGATATGGGATTGTTCCAGGAGAACAAAGACACGCCGTCTTTGTTCTCCTGGAACCTCCTTAAGTGTTTACTGTTGTTATCGCGGTTGACTGAGCGGCCTTACAGCTCTGACCTCAAGTGTTTACTCTCTGTGAACATAAAGAAGTCGTACCACCAGTTCCTCCAACTGCAGCCAGTGCTACTGATAACACTACAAGGAATCCTGCTACTATCACTGCTCTCTAGAGGTGGAGAGTAACTAAGTACATGTATTCAAGTACTGTACTTCAGTACAATTCTAAGACACATGTAACTTTCTTGAGTATTTCCATTTTAATGCTGCTTTATACTTGGCATTTACTTAACAGTCACAAGTTCACTCAAAAGAATAATTTGCCTAAATCATTAAACTTAAGTATTTTGATGACATGTACATTTTTCATCTAATTCTGTTACATAAGTTTAATGTAAAGTGTCAGATTTAATGCAAAGTTTATCCGTCACATTGAGACAATGTGAATATATTGAATAGCCAGGTTTGTGTTTATGCAGAAGTAATGTGAACAGTTTACATAACACAGTCTGCCTTAATTTCATTTGATTTAATCAGACTAAGTTATTTTATTTATTCACATTGAATTAACATGATAAAAAACAAACGTCGTATTAAATGTGACATTCAAATGTGACACTCATTTCTGTGAGTTGTTTGCATTTCCAATAAAGAAACATTTCACCACTAATCTTCTAAGATTTTAAATAAGCCAAAATTTCACAAAAAGGCAAAGATTGGCCCAAAAAAACAAAATTCTTTCAACTCCCATAAATCATCTCACAGTCCCTTAGATGTAGCTTGAGACTTGTGAGGTTGGGAACCACTGGACTAAAAAAAAACGTAACTTAAACTTAATGCTATTTACGCATTGATGCATCGATGATATAAACCGATATATCACACTAAAACTCCACAGCTGTATCAACAATGAAAGACTTTCAGGATGGATTCTTTTTTATTGTGTTACTTTTCTGTTTTAGGTAGAAACAAAGGACAGTGAGAGCCTTTAGCAGCAAGAAAAATAAATATAGCAAGAATATTATCCACAACAGATTATAGATTAGGCCTACTAAATCCAGGTTATTGATTTACAAAGGATCAGTTAACAGTTGTCAATACTTAATTTGGCCAGTTTATTGGTCCACAACAAGGAATCCCAACAACTAAAGCCACAATAATAATAAAATTTACTGTGGAAGAGGAATCCAGATGTTTTTTGTGGGCCCAAAACCTTTCCTGTGGCACCATCGTCTCGCCCTCACCCTCGCTTTTATACTAAGAATATCTCTAACGTACACAGTGGTGGAATGTAACTACATGTATTTACTCAAATATTGTACCAAAAGACAATTTAGAAGTAGTCTACTTGGACTTTACAGGTGTATTTTCAATTTATGCTACTTTACTTCTCTTCTATATGACTGAGAGCTCCAGCTGTGGTACTTACCCCTGTCCTGGTCCAAGCTGAGACTGCAAGCAAGGCCAGGAGACCCAGGATGCACTTCATCTCTGCCAGGCTGAAGCAAATCAGCAGACAGAGCAAAACACAAAGCAGCTTTAGTATCAGGAGGATTATGACAGTACTATTCCCTTACCTGTACATCCTTATTTCAGTAAGTTATAGCAAAACATGCAGAGATCCACCTTCAGTACAGCATTCGCAGGCCTCCCTAATCGTGC
This sequence comes from Pagrus major, assembly GCF_040436345.1. NCBI lineage: Eukaryota > Metazoa > Chordata > Actinopteri > Spariformes > Sparidae > Pagrus > Pagrus major. The sequence goes on along the minus strand of NC_133222.1, from coordinate 22,195,708 downwards.
GAATAAGACGTATATTTACTCTGTTAAACTTCAATAAACATTACGTTAATTATTCAGGTCTTTCTCACTGACACTGAGGCCCACCCACAGCAGATTAATGACCTCACTAATCCAGAAAACAAAGACAGAGTTTAAGTGTTTAATGTTGATGTTGATCTTGACTAAGTGTCCTCACTGCCCTGAGATGAAGTGTTTACTCTCTGGGAACATATAGGAGTCGCTCACAGATGTTATGGTGTGTTTGAGGTCACAAAGACAGACAAACACAAGGTCAGATGAATGGTGGATTGTTGGATTGTCATTCTTGAAGATGTCGTACCCCTCACCTTTTACATCCCTTCATTCTCTCTGAATTTGAGTTCTTGCATTTCCAGTCATTTTCTTCTTTGTCCAGAGGCTTCATGAGTTGTGAAATACTGAATCTTTTTGTGTACCAATTAAGTTTTGTCATGAAGATGTCTGATGATTATTACCTTTTGCTGAACTGCAGATGTTTAAATGTATGAGGTGGGTTTTTTTTTACTCCCCCCCAAAAATGAGAAAAAGATGAAGGCTTTTGCTGAGTTGTGCTTTAAGACTATATGTGCAGCTTCTCAAAAAGAGTGATGCATCTTTCCAAAGTTCTTTAATGTTATTTTGGCAGGTTCAGCAGTTCAGTTTTACAGTTTCATTTGTTTCATTAGCCCTCAGTCATTAGTCACCAGCCATTTACGTGGAAAAACCATGAATGGAGGACCAAAAATAAAAATATGCACAAGTGCTGTTGCAACCAAACGTTGATAACAGAAAATTACATGTGGCATTGCAACTGTAAGGCATCAGCGCCTTATTTCACTTAATTTACACATTTTCTCACACTGAACGCAAATTAATCTAAATACCCAAAGCTCTCATGACTTTTATCTCAACATCATATTGTATAATTTTTAATGTATTTTAACAGAAGCATTTTCAACGTTTTGATGATTTTATTTAAAGTATTTTTATACGACCCCATAATATGCTGTGATTAAAAGATATGAACTACTATTAACAGTTTCAATCATCCTTTATTTCACCATGTTTACAACCAAAAGTGAACCAGGATGAACTTTAAAAGCAATTAACAAACAATCAATCAACTTTATCATCACCCTGTGCTTCTACTAATCATCATTGTTTTGCAACCAGATTAAATGTGCTTGAAAGTTCTTAAGCCACTACATTACCTAAACATTTTGGAAATGTAATATATATATATATGTGTGTGTATATATATATATATATATATGTATATATATATATATATATATATATATATATATATATATATATATATATACATATATACATATATACATAATAAAATGGCATGTTCTTGGATGCCTGATCTTTTTTGCCAAATTAAAATTTAGGAAGTCAAATTTAAATAACATTTGTAAGCCAACGATTTCAGTTTCATTAAATGGAAAAGTAAATAAGTAAATAAAGACACAGGCAAATCAAAGCAGAAATGTCAATTTATGTCACATTTGATAAATTAATCAAGGCCTACGTTTATTTTCAATCAGTGCATTTAACTACATATTAAATTATTTATTGAGCCATTTATGTATTTATTTGGGATTTTGCCAGTTTCAATCCTCCATAGTTTTGTGTGACGTTGCTGCACTACATTGTTACTGTGCATGAAATAGTGCACTGCTGCTCTCTCAGTCCTTTGTCCCTCCTTTCCCACTAGGAGGCAACACATCACCACAATTGTAAAATATTTTGTATATGCTAGAACCCACTGCTACAGTTGTTTATCCAGTGAGGGGTTTTTGAAGCCAGTTTGACACTTTTGGAAGATCATTTGCAGGTGCATTTAGTCCATGAGAGAATTAAAATATACACCAAAATCCATTTTACTTCATTAAACTCACGACTCACTACTCCATTCCACTGATTTCCATACTCTACTTAATTGCTTCTTTTATAGGTTGTAGTTTTAAAACTAATGATGGTGTCAATCTAACTGCTGGGCCTCCTCTGTAGATCAGACAAAGTCGTCTGAAGTCACCTGCATTCAACCATCCTAAACTGGATCTCCGACATTGTTCAGTGACTGCGGCTGTGATTGACAGGCAGTCTGAGATCAATGGCAGTCTGTCACCCTGCAGAGCTGATAGTGCCCTGAGGCGTGAAGTCTCTTGACAGGAGTTTTACTCTGAGAGGAAGTGCAGATTATTTACAGAAGGAACAATCTAAACAGTGTTGTACTACTTACAGTAATGGTGTGCGGCATTTAAATAACAGTGTCCTGTATTATCAACATTTAAGGACAGCCAAAGTTAATGTGCATCAGTCTTTAAGCATATTATGATGTATTTATGATATGTATTAATGTGTGTAGTATATGTATATTCCTTTAATATTCCACTGATGATTGGTTAATTTAAATTGTGGCAACATCTGGTTGGTTTAACTGAGGCGTCAATAGAGGAGAGAGAGTGCTGTGAATGAATGAGCATTAAGACTTCCTGATTGATCTGATACTGAGCTTCATTAGTCTTTTGCCCTCATGTTAGTCTCGGGCCCCAGGATAGTTGGCCCGCCCTTCTCAGATGGTAATCCTGCCTTGGTCATAGTGCATTAACAAAGTTAATAAAGGCAGTTTGTTAATAAGTAATTAGTGGGCAGTTTGCCAGTGGTTGTAACAAAATGTTCTTCCTGGATATGATTAATATCAAAAGAGTCTGTATATGGCTGAAAGGTTTTGCAAAAAAACACCAAAATGTGGTTGATGTTTAATCAGAGCGACACGTTGACAGAGCCAGTAGACTGTAACGTTTGCTGGAGGGGATGACAGCTCCATGCAACGCTGAAGTCGTCAAGTTTCTGCATGACTCATCTTGGCATCTTGGAAGTCGGCGCAGGTTCTGAACAAGAGTGTCGTTCTCCCTGATACTCGGTGCCAAGTATCAGGGTCGTGACCCCGACCACATGTTATTTGGACCGACTGGGACGCTGAATCACAGCAGAGCGAGGAGGCATCACTGTCATGTACCCCGACCCAAAGTGCATACGATGGACTTTCTGCACCTGTCTGAAGCCGCTTCTTCTTATTCTCTCTGTTAAACTAATTTCTTCTTATGCATGTTCACATTCTTCACATGTTTAACATCCTTTCATATAAATAAGATGTCAAGGTGAGTGTTCGGAGAACTGGTTGGTGTGTACACAATAGATGTCTCAGAGAAGGACTCCAAGAAACAGATTCCTCAGTACACTGTGCATTGTGGTGGTTATGTGCTGCTAATTCCTTAAATCCCTGAGAACAAGGAGGTTTAGATAAACAGTAAGACACAAAATTCACAAAATGTCAAGATGAAATCTGTGTAGAGAGGCAAAACCCCTTACAAGAGTGAAAGTGACAACAACAAAAAGAGAAACAGAAAGAAGGGCAGTAAACAAGGATTTAGTTTTATTAGGTTTTATGAGGTTCTTATGCAACGGAAACATTTTTCACTACTCCAGGAAATAGGACAAACCTAACAACTTTGCAAGGGGAGTTAAACTAGTCCACTCAGCTCACTGAACCCTCTGGCTCAGCTATTAGCCAGAAAGCTAACATTATCCGATATATACAGTAAGTCAATAAATCTTCGACAAACACTAAATATAATATGACGATAGGTTTAACAACAAGACTAGCTAGCTAGCCATGTCATTGTCCCCAAATCAATATTAAGATTTTCATTAATCATCAAGTCCAGCGGTTTTTGTGTATCAACAAAACCGGGAGTTTTTTGAAGGAGAGCTGCGTCCATATCCAGCAGTGTATGTGTCAACAAAACCGTTGTTTTTTTAAGGGGAGCTGGTGATATTTTCATCAGTTTTTGAGGAGACCAAAACTGGCTATTTTAAGCCAAACCATGATGTTTTCCTAACCCTAACCAAGTGTTTTTTGTGCCCAAATGTAACCAGAGCATAAGCACAGCATTGTGACAAGAGAGAAATGGAAAATTCAACCTAAACAAACGTAAAGTTGCAATATAAAGAAAGGTCCAGGTTTAACTTATCTGCGGTTTTGCAGAGACATACTTGGCTAACATTTGTTCTGGCGATTGGGTTGGTTGTACAGTGATAGCAACATTTATAGGGAACCAATATAAACTATTTGCATCCATTACATCGTGCAATCAACATTTGATTCACAATGAAGCAGAAAACTTTTCTATTGTAAGTTTAAGTAGTTCGATAGGTAGCTGTAAACCTGGAGTGAATTGACACCCTGCACACAATCAGAGTCGAATCAGAATCATTCACCTACAGTAGACCATGGTATAAGAGTTCTTCTACAATGTCACAACTCAGCACCGTCAAAATTTAAAAATCAAATGCCAGCATGTATACGTTTCCTCTCTGGTTTCTGACTTTTAGGACACAAAACAGTGACTGCAGCCTTTCACTATTTAGTAGAAGCACCTGTTCGCTCCTCTCTACAGTCATGAGATGGTTTTCAGACACAGAGGGACAGTGTGAGTGAGAGAGTGAAGGGATGACATGGAGCTAAACTGAGAGGGAGAGGAGGGGGGAGAGAAGAAGCCGGAGCAGCTCTGACTTCATGATCAGCAGGGATGGTGACTGAACAGAGGTCTGGTTCAGCTTTTGGCAGCCCCTCAGGGACAATCAGACGGAGATGTGGCCCAGATCCCACTCTCCTCCTCCTCCTCCTTCCCTCCATTTCCTCTCTCTCTGTCAGTAGAGTCACTATCTACACCTTCCATGTCCTCCCATTTGAAGCTCTGGCCAGGATATGAGATCCGGGGCTCGCTGACTCACTCTATTTCTTTCCTGTCTGCCTGCTGGCCGGTCCAGCTTCAGAGCCGCAGCACACAGGACCCAGTGATGGCCGACTGGCCGCCCGGCTGCCCTCTCAGTCCGCTATCCCCTCGTCAACAGAAAGGGAGTCATTGTGCCCGCTGTGTGTCCCGACAATGAGCGAGTTAATATGAGCCAAGTATTCCCACAGGACTGAGGCAGAGGGGGGCTCTGGATGAAGGACCCTGCTGCTGCTCCCCGACTCCGGCCCCATCCATCAGTGTCTGTCCCGTCGTCTCCGGTTGCACCACTTTCTCCCGGTACTCGTCTGATGGTCATCATTTGAGCTCGGGGCTGTTGTCCTGACATTCCTGCTCATTATTCCTGCAATGGAGCCTGTGGTTTATGGGTCATCTGCGGATCACTTCCAGCACATGCAGAAATGCTTTATACAGCTACTCGATTATATATCAGAGTGTAATATTGTCATATCACTCCCTTAATTCGACAGCAATGGTTTATTTTGCAGATTTAGGAATTGTGTAAAAACACATGATCAGTTTATAAAACGTAATGCATTATTACAGAGGAGAAATTTGATATCAGACTTCCAGCAAATGAAACAACAAATATGTAGTTTGTTCCCTCTTGAATATGACAAAACCATTACAACTCGTTATGACAGCTCTATTTTAAGGTTTGTTTAGGTTTATGCACAAAATGGACTTGGTTAGGTTGAGGCAAACATCTTGTTTTGGTTTAAAATAAGTACCAGGGCCAGCCTAGTACGTGCAACATTTTCGATTTATGCTTCAGTGAATCCTTTGGTCTTTTCCACATTTAAAAATAAATACGACCTCATGTTGTGTCAGTCATTTAATTGCAGATTTTTAAAAAATGCATACAGAAATAATGGACTTGGTGTGCAAAGGCCTTAAGTTCTCTGCACTTTTGTAAAGTTGGAGGGCTCAAAAGGAGACATATTAAAAAAGAAGTGTTCAAAAAAAGTAAGCAACAGAGGCAAAAGTTTTAGTCCTAGTATGGGTCAAGCTCCAAAAACACTGAATCTAGCATTTTCTAAATACAAGCGTTAGCATCTTTTCCTGATTAAAACTTGAGGGTTATTTTTCTATGCCTTGACAAATCTCCTCCAGAGCCACAGAAGTGTTTTCACAGGCTGAGCAAAACTCATTAAGATGAGTAAACTGACCATCGTGTAAAATCTGTGTAAAAACAGTATCATAATAACTTTAGAAGAATCATCCAACAGTAGAAACTTCCATCCGTGTGATTAAAAATAAGACTAAATGTGGAACGCCCTCGAGGTAAAAATTTCCCATCTCCTGGATAATTTTTTCTCTGCAGAACCGCATGTTCGTCATGTGTGCGAGACTTCTTCATATTAGCATCCACGTGCTTTCCTCAGATCCTAACATCATTTGAGACGCTCTAAGGAGCATGGTTACCCATAAACCCTCTGCCTCGTAGCAAAACAGTCCTCTGTGACTGCTCAGATGCCCTCTTTACACAGCAGTCAGGTCAGTTACAGCAAACATGAAAACATGATGCACCACATTGGTGCTCGGTTAGATCAAGTTAGTGAGAACAGTGGTTCCTCTCATCTGCTTGTAAATAGTTCTGTCGGCATCTGCATCACAGAGTAGATGAATAGAAAGATACGACGACTTTGACAATGGAACCAACCTTTCCACAAAATCTTGCAAAACTGTGAATCCACATGGAAGCTATGCACCTTTTTGCGAGAGGCCCCTGCCATTGCTGCGCCCCATTTTAGGCCGATTGGCATAAAAACAAACACAGCATAGTCGCCAGGATAAAAATGCTGGCAGTTAATGTTTCCACAAACTGGGAATGCATGTAAATTTGTGTCAAACGTACCATATTGACATTTCTACAATATGCGTCGTACCATGTTCAGATTACATGTATGTTAGCTTACTTTAATGTCCGGAGGTGGACGGGATGGCAGTGGAGTTAAATGTAGGTGACAAGGCTTCCAGGCCAGTGACCGCAGCTTGAGACAGCCTTTTAACGTTTGTTTTTGAATGAAACCACAGGATATTTTTCATTTTTCATTTCCAGCAACAAATCCGGGTGTTTTCAACGAGATATTGTGACATGTCCTGCCAGCTTTGTGGCAACAAAGCCAAGTTTCAACACGTGATTTGCAGAAATGTACTTTGCCAAGATATATTCTTGGGTTGAAACACTAAGCACTACTGTCCATTTCAGCACAATTTCGATGTACTTGTAAATCACTTTATTAATTAGTTGTTGCTTTATGTAACACTTGTACATAATATTATATTTTTACTTGAATCCATCAATAGACGGCTGTAGCTACTACTTGTCTTGTTAACACCTGCTAAAATATGGTCCTTTGTTACCTCCACCAAGAGGGTTATGTTTTTACTCCATCCGTTTCTCGGTTTGTCAGCAGGATTACACAAAAACTAGTGAACACTAGTTTGAATCACTTTAAACTCTTTAACATGGTTTCAAAACTATTGATCAAGAGAAGAATCCAGGGATTTATACTCACTTTCTTTAAAATTGGCACTGTAGTTTTTTTCACTTTTAGCAAACGTTACTGAAACAGGAGTACATTGTGCATTTGTTCCAGCTGCATACATATTCGAGGCTCTAGTGAATATTTGGGCCAACAGGATGGTGCATGTATGATTCAGTCAAAATAAACTTCAATGTGTATTCATGATAATACTAAAACATGTCACCCAGTGCAACAGTGTAGCTCGCTGATGTGTTTTTTTTAAATAGATTTTGGACTGCAGCGGAGCTCTGAGGCACAGAGGAAGAAGATTTATCAGGCTTTGAAACACACACGATACTTGTTAAAATACAGAATGTAGCCAGAACTTTCTTCCTTTAGTCTAAATACGTATAAATCAGGTGGATTAGAGACTCAAAATGTATCCACACCGGAGGTATTATTATTATTTCTTATCTGTGTTTGTGAGAAACTTGTCATGAATGTCACAGTTGGCTCCAGCCCACTGGCTCTGTGAACAGGATCAGGCAGGCAGAGATAATCAAAGTGTCAATCAAGTGTCACCTCAGTCTACACTGGAGGAAAGTTCAGCCCAGCTCAATATACTGTACAGAAGACTCAGCCAAACATGAATATTTACAGTTAATACAGTTTAATGTTCACAACTTGGTGAGCAGTTACAGAGTTAAAGATCAAAATGAATGTAAATGTGTCTGCCTCCTCATCGTGACGGGACCAGGACCTCTGAATACAGTTAAAACCTGCAGCAGACCTTGCTACTCGACGACCAGACTGCAGGGCAGTAACACAGGTAAGACCTTCACATTTATGTTTCAAGTGTTTGAGTGAGAGATTCAACAACAGACAGCTGGCATGCCTACTGGTGTTTCTGGCCTGACTGCTCCTTTATGCTTCATGCTCTGTGTAGGATTGACTTTAGCGGTTGCCAGGAACTGCACACTGAGAAACCTACTGTGTTGCACAAGAATCAACAATACACACAACAGCGGTGTTAACAAAATGTGTACTATGATGAATCTTAAGCAAGATTCAAGTCGGTGCATGTTGATTTTCAACAGTGAACAGAAGGCAAAACAGGCTGGAAATTATCCTAAAGAAAACTTTGCAAGCATGTAAAGTACATTTATTTATGTAATGGGATAAAACACACGTAAAAGATTCCTTCTGACACTTTAAACTCTTGAATTTGGTTAGTGATGTTACTTTAATTCAAATTTCATGAAAGATTCTGTCTGATAGAGATATCTGCATTGGTCATTTGTTCAAATGACCTATTGAAGTCGAGGGAATAATGTCTCTTAGAAGCAAAGATGTTGGATCTGGATTTTGCAGGATGCAAAATATCAACAGCTGAAATAGACAACTTTAAAATTCAACTTCAAAAGTAGCGTACCGACCTGTTTCGATATTAAGAGGCGAATATCAGCTCTTATCTTACCTGTGTTCTTTAGATTGTAAACTGCATTTTTTCATTCAAATAATTGTATTGAATTTCATGATGACTGTCTGCTGCAACTGTGCATCCCTCAACAGAGCTGAGAAAGATGTGAGATGTCAAAAACAATTTGTCTGACTCAGAATGTTATGATTTTAAGATGAGACACTGAGACTTTTTAAAACAAGTTTTAACGTGTTCTGGATGTAGTCTGATGATCTGTTGCTTTCTACTGTTCCCTTTTGACACACCTGACACACAAGAAACATCAGAAACGCAAACTCATCTCCTGACAAGCAGAAAGGCGTCAAATTCCTATTTTCAGCAGGTTTTCCCACTTTTAAAAAACCCGCAAATACACGTTAATTTTGGTGTTTTATTTATGTTTTACACCGCACCCCAATCCTTCAGAATTGGGCTGTCGATCATTTCAGAAACTGCTGTTTCTCAAAGCAATGAAACTCCCCACTTTGTTGCTCAGATATGAGGACTTGTTGGTGTTTGTATTTCTTGTGCCCGTGCAGGACTGCCAGACAACGACTTCATGTAGAAGTATCTGCTCTGTAACTATCCTGGAGTTTGATAGGAGACATTATTTTCATGTTTTTGATATCAGTCCATCAGTGCCAAAGAGCAAAGATTTTCTTTGTAGAGCTGCAGTTTTTTAAATCAATGTTGAAGTCACAGTCTTAGTGAGAAATCAATTGTAGAACAGGTGCAGTTAGAGACCAGCAGCAGGGAAAGGGGGAGAAAACACAGCTACAAGACACAAACTGTATTCGATAATAGGGCACGACTCTCACTTTTTCCGTCCTCCTGTGGCATCACTATCACTGTTACAGAGACAATCTGATTCTCTGGGAATCTCTCAGGAGTATAAACAGTAAATTACTGCAGATATTCACAAAACTTCCTGGAACTCACTGAATGAAAAGATCTCGAGGGGGAAACTTTTTCTTTTGAGGTCACAGCCAAATTCGGCTGAGGAGAGGAGGTGGTGTAGGGAAGGGGGTCGTTGTTTCCGAGCTACATCTCCGGAGTCCCCCCCTCCATAATCACCAGCTAATGACAAGCTTCCTTTCAGAGGGGGGAGGGATTATCTCCACATGACAGCTCCATCTCTGCTGATCTGCCTCAAATTTAGACACGGGTTCAGGATTTGACACATGACAAGACATTAAGGTAAACAGATCTCTGTGGGAAAGATGGGGATTCACATCCAGAATTCCCCCGTGGGTAACAGAAAGCTGATGACAACCTTGTGCAGAGGTGTGTGTGTGGGATCAAGGGAAATGTATAACACCTTAAAAAAGGCTTATGAAAGCACTGTAGGGGTAAAAATCTTTTTTTTTATTGTTTTGAGGTGAGTTACTGTCAAGATTTCAGTGTCACGCAGTCATTAGTGAGCTGTTTACACTTTAAAGAGCCGTATTTCAACACATCTGTGTGTGTGTTTCCATTGCTGCTGCAGTTCAGCTGTTGTCGATTGAAAAAGTTGCAGATCGTCAAAGACGTGAAATGATCCAGAGCCAAGGAAACATGGAGTTGTGCCCTGAATTTCCAAGTCTATTTTACAGGGTTTATAACAATGCTTAAACGTTGAGAAAAATGTTTAAATAACCCCCAGAAAGGTATTAATTTAATCTTAAAAATACACTATAATACGTATTGTTTATGAAAATACACTTAACTTACCCACGTTATCTCTTAAGTCATCACACAGCTACGTTCTCTCGTTGTTGAACGTCTATCGTGCAACATTTGACCTAAATAGGGACTTAATAACCTCATTCTGGATGACCAGGCTGGATCAGCATCCGTTAATCCTAAATGCCACATCTGGGAGCTGAGAGGGCCCCTATCCTCGCTCTGCTTTTCTGGGATAAACAGACTCGGAGCTGAGAGATTTGAACTCTGAGCATCGACTCGTGCAAGATTAACATCAGGCTTTTGGTTTGAACCCCTTTGCTTTTATGTTTCAGTTTGTACACATAAACAAAAAATGATCTGTAATGTGTTACAGAGTGTTTACTACAATGAAGTCTTGTTAAAGGTTGTGTTCTTAGACAGCCATTAAACCTACATTGTCTGTAAAGGTTTACTGTGTGCAGAGAACATAATGTGCAGATATGACAGGAGGCGCCAACGCTTTCTTTTGAAGGAGCCCATCTGATGAGAAATGTAAGATTATGTGATGGTTTTGATGGAGTCTCTGAGTGTGCAGTAATACCTCACCTGGTAGAGCGAGTCCTCATCAGCAGCCCGGGTTTCATTTCGAGTCCCTGGTCCTTTGGCTGCACATCTTCCCCTCTCTCCCTTCCCTTTCCTGACTCTTTTAGCGGCCCTGACCCAATAAAGGGCAATGAAACACTCTGATCTTCTCATCTTCTCAACAGAAAAAACAACAACGGTGTTTATTAAATAAGCATACACAGCGGGGTCCGTAAGTCTGACACCAACAGTCAAGTTATATTATTTTGCATGTGTTTCAAATGTAAGACTCTTGTTTTCATTACAAATGCTTATATCAGCTTAACAATGTGGGAAGAAATTAAGTAAAAATGCTAAAAAGTGGTCCGACAGTGCCTACATTGGTATTTTTGTTACTTTGATGTCATTTCTTGGAATATCTTAAAATACTTCATATCCTTAAAATGTATACAATTTAAGCTAAAAGGTTATGTAAGTCAGCAAACCCTAATTATTGATTGATTGGTATGACTGCTTTTTGTGATGTTGTTTTCTAGATTATCATAAAATGCTTCAAACAACTAAAATCGGTACAATCTAAGCTAAAAGGCTGCGTGAGTCAAAAAACCATGATGATTGATAATGATGGTCCATTTACAGAAGGTTAAATCCCTTTTTTTACAATATGAAGGGTAGAATGAGACTTTGTGCAGGAAGTCGGTCAGTTAAGGACACGTGGGATTCTAGCACCATTTTGCATTTTAACAACACAATACGTCAAGTGTTTGATTTTGTCCTGTGACCTACTGTTAGGTTTCAGTCTTGACTCTCCAAGGGAAGAAGTTTGGGCACCCCTGCTTTCATGAATTCATGATTTGATGCTGAGAAAATGAACCCTCAAACTTGACAATATCAGAGATTTTCGTTTTTTTTCTGTATGTGCCTTTAATCATAATGTGAATCACTGATTATTTAGTTGCTACACTAATCTGGAACTACTGGAAATATTGTATATTGTTACTTGACTGTTAGTAAGACAACTTCAGCTGCTAGCCGACATGTTTGGAGTTTTTGCTCGTGAAACATGTAACATATGATACATTTTTACAGTTGAAACTATCTAAAAGTATTAACAGTGATGTATCGTGCTGTTTTGTTCAGTGTATTTGCTGTTCTGTGGTTGTTTTTTGTTTACCTGCTCAGGGACAACCGATGCAAATGAGTTGCTAGCTAACTGGTGCAATTACTTTTAATTGTGTGCTGTGTCTGCAAAAAACAAAACAAAACAAATTATATAATGTATAAATATAATAATATAGAATTTACATGCAATCATGTGCCTCATATGCAGACAAAAAACACTGACAGTCCTGTCTTTTTTTATTTTGAGGTCAACTGTAATGGTTGTGTTGGAATACTTTGACATTGTGGGAGTTGTGAATGCTTCTTCCACCTGTGGAAACACACAGGATGTTGTCCTCAAATGCAGCCAGAAGCTCCTTCTTCTATGGAGTTGCACATTTATGGAGCAAGGCGACAGATTTTTGATAGAATTTAGTGTTTTTTGGGCTCATGATCTCAGTATTTCTAAAAAAAACCGCTGGCCTTCCATTTGTTTGTGCATGATTGTCACATAAAATAGACTAAAAACAACAATGAGACCGGTTGATTTATTGAAATATGAATATTAATTCTCATATTACTGCTGCAGCGGTCTCTGGAGGTCCCTGAGCCCCAGTTTGGGAGCCACTCGGCGGCTTATTTTATAGCTCCAGAGGCCGACAAATGCTGTTGTCAATCAGTCTGCCGGGACGCACCTCCTTTCCAGTTGGGAGCGCACCGGCGCTTCGCATCTGGATTTTACGCGTCGGTCGGTCCACGCCTACAAGACTGCCCGCCTCCCCCGCTGCAGCCCGCACACTCGGCTGTGGGCTTTTCACGGCGGAGACCTGTCGTCCTCTCTCCCCTCCTCTTCTTCTTCTATTTTTTTTTCCACACAGCTCCTCCAATTTGTCAAACCTCGTCTCTCTTTCCTTTCGATGGCCGTCCGTGGCGTGATTCGCGTTCAGCAGCGCAATAGTTAATGAGTGCCGGATGCGCCCTCACTCCAGCAGACCGCTACAGTACGAAGATGGCGTCGGAGGGAGCCAGCGGGGAGCAGCCTCCTCCGGTACAAACACTGGCAACCGCCGTGTTGGGAAGTGTCGACACGGTAAGACATGAGGGTGGAAGGGAACAGGGTGGCTGCACGGGTGTTTTATCGGTGTGGAGGTGAGGGGGGCTCGGGGAAAAGACGGAGAAATGCGGTGCGCATCTATTTCGTGAAGCAACAGCGGTGGCCAGCGGGAGCCTGGCGTCACCGTCTGGAGAAAAACAAGGGGTTCGTGTCGGTCTGAGGCTGATAAATAAGCCAGAAATGCTCCGAAACAGACACGATGGTGTGTTTGCTTCCATGTGAGCGTTATAGTGGATTCTTTTGTTCGCCTCCACCGGCTGCCCTCAACATTCATCCCGCTGTTGTAACGTTATCCTGCGTCTGATCGGAGACAAACCGTGGCTGGGTACACAGGTTGTAGCTCATATATGTGTGTGTGTGTTACAGTAAATGGGTTAATACGCAGGGATTTAAAGCGAGCTGTCTGGTTGGCTGCAGGAGAGTTAAAACTGAGAGAATGATCCAGGCTGGAAACATTTTATTTCACCTTTTATTTATTTATTTATTTATTTATTTTTTTTTTTAAATAGATGTTCTGCAAATGACATTCAGCTGATTGTGGTGAAAATGGTTAATTTATTCATGGTATTATTTTCCTGCTCTACCAATCAGTCCTCCATGAATCCTCACAGGCTTCCATAGGTTGTAACAGCTCTGCTCACAGACCTGCGAGTCCTTGCTTTACACTGATGTTCAGACCACAGGAGTGACTCAAGACGAGTCATGCGAGGAGACGTAGTTCTTTAAAAGTGGTGCTTTTGTGTTCCGGCTTCTCTTGTTTATACACACCTGGTTGTGATTTCTCACACTCAGCTCCTCTGTGCAAATTGATCAATCTGTTGCCCCGACCGCCGGGAGGTCACGAAACCTTCCCCTCTCCCTTTAGCAGGCTCCACGATGCAACCTGTCACCCTGCTGTTATGGAGCTGTGACGTGGACGAGTTTTGGTCCGCTGAGCTCAACCCTTTTTAACATCCACGAACACAAGGACAGAAAAAGCACTTCTTTGGATGTGAGATTTGAAGAGGTGGGCTGGTGTGAATGTGTGGAGTAGAAAGCAGCCACGCTCCCTGATGTGGGTGGGTGGCAGTGTGGGTGTCGAGGTGGGGGTAGGTTTTGAGCAGTGAGCCGAGGAGATGGTAGAGAAAGAGGTGGGAGAAGAGCTGCAGGGGTGGATGGAGGGCAGAGGCAGCGCGGTGGAGGTGGGGGGTTGTAGGCCCTGTTCACCAGACACCTTTCTAAATTGGTCTTAATTTCAGTGACTCAGCTGGCATAGCTGGGAGTACCATATCAGCCAGCCCCCCTTCTCTGAGCGCGCTCAGAACTGCCTGGAGGCTACTTTACATTTAGCGTCGAGGTGAACAGGTGCTCCAGAGACATGGGAGCTGGCCGGGCAGGGCAGCCTCCTCAGCTCACCCGCCGCTCTGCCAGCACACTCTTCCTTCTGCAGGCTCCAGCCAACGAGCGAACGGGGGCTTCCGCCTCCAAGCACTCCCTCTCCTCACCCCCTCCACCATCATCATGCCTGCCGTGGTTAAATAAAGCTCTTTGCTCTTTGCTCACCCCTGTCAGACTCTCTGTTGTTGGCCTGAGGTGGGGGAAGTTTCTCGTTTGTGAAGACTCTGAAGGGCTGGCCCTCATGGCCCAGGGAGGGGTCAGAGGTCAATGAAAGGCACTCTGCTGGTCACCTCCCACCCATTTACCATAATATATGTTAGTGTGGCACACAGCATGTTTACAGCCTGCTCTGTGGAAGTTAAATGAAAACAGTCATGTCTTGTAGTTTTTCCTTTTTTTAAGATCATGAGTTGAGCTTTTTTAAGTAGAAATCTGAGGTTTCGGCAACACGATCCCAAGAAGACAAGAAACACGAGCCAGATGATTAAACAAGGTGTTAACAAAGTGTGTATCTGATATCGCCGTGTTGGTGTCTGCATCTGGAGCGAGCTATGGTGGCTGAATAGGGTAATAAGTGCAGGACTCCCACTCGGGAGACAGGTGTTCGCGTCCCGTTTAAAACATATTATAAATGAGAGCAACCCATCCAGGTATGTGTCATGCCCCAGCCCCCTTTTGGGTGCAAACAGCCCCTCTAATTTGTCTGGAGGTAAATACAAATTCTAGACTCTCGACCATTTTAATAGCATAAAATGAAAATATCGAATGGATTTTTAGCTATTAGCAGCCCAAATCTGATGGACCATCGACGCCACCTAGAAAACATTAAAGAAATAGTGGATGATGCGTGTCCTTTCAGTCCCAGTCTCCATCAGAGTGAACGAACCTGACATACACATCTACCTTATCAAATGTACAAGTAGTTTTTCTGTTATCTATCATCTTTTCTGTCATTAAGACACTTTATTTTGCTGTTTTGTAATCTGTCCAAAGCGACTTTACTGTAGACTAATTACATTGCCTCGGCATAGCAGAACCATTGTCTCTGTTTGTCAGTCGTTTGTGGTAAAAGAGGTGAAAACGGGTCGGTTTTAGCTCCACTTCCAACGTTACTTTATGCTGTTTAAACGGTTCATTATCAGAAGGAAGGTCAGCTCAATTTATGTAAATTATTAACACTAAAATACTCTGCTCCCGGTGTTCTGTCGAATGGACAGACTAGTAAACCAAACTCCATTCCAAAAGCAGGTGTTTTATGTTCAGGCATTTATATTTTCACAGGAAAAACTGTAGTCACAACTTTGCAAAGGATCTTAATCGATTCGCGTTGATCTGCAGGCACAATCGGCACATTTACTCAGTAGCGTCATTAACTAACCTGGGATGAGTTGTTTGCCACAGATGCGTATTAACTGGCCGGGTCTCAGAGTTTACCCTTTTCATCCTCTCTGTGGACGACATAAAGCCACAGATCTCTTCTTTTACTGTCTGTCATTCTTTGGGGAAGTCGATAAAATCAGAACCTTTGGGGTTCTTTTATTGTTTGACATGAAACATGCAACACAGCGGCTTATAGGCACGTCGCTACTAGCTGTTTTCAATCTGGTGCCAGCACTTTCACAGCGTTTGTCTTCAGTCAAAGGGGGGCGTGGTCGTTCTGGCGACAGGAAAGTGACCTGTGGCTGCTCTCATCTATACTGTTCACTTATTATTTTTACACTAACTTCACTTATTTTCAGTTGGCTTCCTGTTTTCGGTCACTGTTTGGTTGGGGTTAGGTAACAAAATACTTTGTTAGGGTTAGGAAAACATAAGTGAAATGTCATGATAACCGATCCAGGTTCTGGCATTTAAATGTCGCCCAGCTTCCCGTTCAGCTCCATCCTCAGACCTTTCTTCAATGTCTGGCAGGAGTATTGTGTAATGGAAGCCTGAGCGTGGTCACCAGTGATTATGTGGGATATGCAGCCATGTTGGAGGAGTGCCATTAGCATGAGTGGCTGTAATGTCACCGCTTCTTCTTCCTGACAACAACATGTCTGTGCTCAGATACTGGCGGTTCAAATGACCATGTAAACAAGTCGGAGAGGTCATCAGAGAAGATTAAGTATAATTGTACAAGCTGTTAAAGGATCAGTTCACCCAAATAACAGAAAATACATGTTTTCTTAATTACCTCATGTGCTATTAAACGATGC
Source organism: Pagrus major (assembly GCF_040436345.1). Lineage (NCBI taxonomy): Eukaryota > Metazoa > Chordata > Actinopteri > Spariformes > Sparidae > Pagrus > Pagrus major. The sequence goes on along the minus strand of NC_133222.1, from coordinate 22,178,936 downwards.
AGAGACATTTGTGGTTTAATTTGTCCAGATTTTGGGAGATTTGTCTCTTAGATTGATGACGCCACCCTTATACAATGGAGGAGAAACGGCTGGTGTTCGCAGCTGGAGTTGCAACGATATGGTGGATTGCTATCGGTACTGATACTGACCCGATTAAGTGGATCAGGTATCAACCATGATGAGACAGATCAGCTAAATTGATTCAGTCACAGAGGACTTTGGTTGCCTCATGTTAGCAGAGGTAAAAATGTGATATGACTGCGATATAAGTCACAATTTGAATGGGAATGGTAATTTTCACGTTTCATTTTTACAGAAAAATATGGAAATAATTATGTAAATGTTGTTGTGTACTGTGGTCTGTACCAAACAAGCGTGTTCCCTTGCATCTGGGGAATATAATTCAAAGGCTGGGACTTTGCATCTCAGCTGACTGTCCTGGGGCTCCAGTCTGGTCTGGTCTGTTAAGATGTATTAAAATGCTAAAACACCAAAGTTTGTGAGGACCATATAAACAAACTGATTAAGGCAGCAGCAGACCAGCAACTCCCATGTTCTGTGAGGTAAAATGACTGTTTTGTATTAGTGTAGTCTGGTGGATTTGAAGAGAGCACAGATGGATATAACAGCTTCAGTTCCCTGAAGGTAAATCCCACAGATCGTCTGTGCAGGGAGCAATTGAGGTTACTCATCCTAAATCACTTTTGTCACATTGTCTTGACAGTTTTTATTTCATTTGTCATAATACAGGATAATCACAAACAAAAACAACAGGTTGGCCATTGCTGTGAGTTGTGAAGTGATGTCGGTTTGCTTGATGCCTTCACTTGCGGTGTGCAAAGCTCAGAAAACAAAAAGGGTGCTTTTTCGCCATGTATTAGTAGTTTGGTTCAGTTTGATGTGCTAATTAAAGGCCTATAATCCAATAGACTTCTAACAGTTAAAATCAGATATACTTCCTTTAAAAACTGTTAATGGTGTGAGACAGATATCGCAAAACCTGCACATATTAAATCAAAACTGTCTGCATTGTAAGCTCACACAAGACTCTATATTTTATGGTAACTGACCCTTTTATTTAACAATATTTCCCCCAACTTGGTGGCATTTCCCTCGTAACCATTGGTAACCCCTCACAGGCGTCCATTCACAGGCTGTCATATCACACAGTTCTGTGCTCGCAGTGACAGGACATGAGTCTGTGAGAAACCTACAGGCCTAAAGAAAGCTTTTGCCAGCAGAACACAGTGGAGGAACTTGCACAGGGCGAGCAGTTCCCATCCCTCGTGGCTCGGAGTGAAATGACACAGGCCTCATTAAGTGGACCGAGGCTAACAGCGAGCCTCTGAGTGCCGGCCAGGCTGCTCGTGCCCTTGGCGCAAAGCACACGGCTCATGGAACAAATTAGTGTTCGCTTCCCTCACCTGCTCACTGTGCAGAAATGCCAGGGAGAAGCAGCCCTCCACCCCCACCCTCGCCTCAGCTCACCTCACCCACCACCCGAGGCCCCGTGACAGGACAGCGTGGCTCAGGGTTGCCGTCCATCAAGGCTCCCTGAGTCGTCCAATTCTCTGAACGGTGAAAATGCTGCCGGGAAAAAAGGGGGCTCGGGGATCGATTGGAAGGCTCGATGAGGATGAATCAATCCCTTGGAATCTCTCCGGCTTTTATTTCCAGGCTTGGCGTGATGGCATCAGAATAAAAACGTGGTTTGACTAAACTGAAACATGTGATTGACGCAACACTTTCCAGCTCCTTGTTCTGAGAAGAAAAAGACCCATATTAGAGTGAGCAGGCACAAATCTTCCTTTGTTAAAAGCAGATTTCTTGATGAAGGCTGACATGATTTTTGTGGCTAAAACTTCCCATTTTTAGAGAAAACCTTTTTAAAAAGAGAGTGTTGGGCTGTTTATTCATGTGGACTGACTACCTCTGTTCCCTGTTGTTTGATCCTGAACTTTTCCCCCTCATTGTGAGGCATCACAGGAGCGTATAAAGGACACATAGAAGGCAGCAGCGTGGTGAAATCTCACACCGACATCAAAGTCATATTCTGTGCGTTGAACCTCTCTAGACATGTGGGAATCGCTGATGAAATGGAATAATCTTGGCTGAGGTTTTGATGTGGGCTTGTAAATCAGCCCTAAATGGCCGTCTGACAAGCGAACGTCACCGGAATGAACAGGTACCAATCCGGCTGATGTGCTCCGGAGGCCGAGCCGCTCCTCGCTTCCTCCATTTGCCTCCCTGGTCTCTGGTCTATTAAGGGTTTATTGAACAAATAGCCTGGTGAAAAGCTTCCAGATATTGGTAATGCAGCTGGATGTGGCTCTCTCAGCAGATGGCTGCAGTAGTCGCCAACACGGTTATTGGAAATTCTACTTTCACCGAGCTCCAGTGTTATCTTTCGGCCTCTCTACGTGAAGTTACATCATTCTTTTTGGACTGTAGAGTCAAGAATCTCGCTCATTTTCCTCACTTAGGTTTTGCCTTGAATGATCCCTTTCAAGGTTCCCTAAAACAACAATTTGACGCCGAGCTTTGGAATGTCGACTGACAAGATGCCACTGTAATGTTCAAGGATGTGACCAGGTAAACAAAAGCTGTCTCACTCTGAGGAATCGGAGATGAATAGGAGTCACTGCTTTGTCCCAAATTCATGCTGTCTTGAGAAAAATTGGCTCTTGGTTTGTTGTTGAATTTTACATCCTTACTCCAGAAAAACCGTGTTTCTGTAACATTTCTGATGCTTTGAGTCTCACAGCGACTCTTCTGAGACCCATTTCTGTACAAACCATTATTTAACTCTAATTTTATTCTTCTTATGTGGACGCAAACCTAAACGTACTACAAGGAACCAATTATTTTTCTTTAAAAATCAATGACTAATGAAAGACTCCCCTCACTACTGGAAATGAAATGCAGAGCTGGAAAGTTTAATGGATTAACTGGCAACTATTAAATTCAAGCTTTTTAATATTCGATTAATTGGTTTGAGTAGTTTTTTTAAAGAAATATAAGTCTAAATTTTTTTTATTTCAGCTTCTTAAATGTGAATATTTACTAATTTCTTTACTCCTCTATAAAGTAAATTGATTTGGTTGTGGATAAAACAAGACATTTAAGGGGGTCATCTTGGGCTCTTGGATTGACATTTTTTAAAATAATCTTTTGACATTTTATATACCAAACAACTAGTTGATTAACTGAGCAAATAATCAACAGATTAATCAACGATGAAAAAGATTGCTACTTGCAGCCCTAATGTTGTGTTTTGTCTTACCAACAGTCCAAAACCCAGAAATCTTCAATTATAAGATATAAAAAGAGGAAAGAATCCTCACTTTTCATAGGCTTAAACCAGCTATTTTTGCTTTGAAAAATATGATTAACTAATTATTATTGATCAACTAATCATTTTAAGTCTACTGCATACACAATAAATTATTGTCATTACTAACATGCAAGAAGCATTTCAATGCTGAGGGAGCAGATTTCTCACAGATTATATATACTATCTTGGTAAAACTACAATAATAGACCATGATTCTTTTTAACCTTCTGTTTATTATTTAAAATCTTTGTCTCCAAAATAACTAGTAACTTAAACTGTAACACATGATTACGCACAGCCCTGGCAGCCATCAAAGTAAACAAAAATTGTCTTAAAGTCTGGTCAAATGCAAGTCATTGTAGTTGAACGGGTTCATCCAGAGTTACATTTGATCGGCAGGTGCTGTTGGAGAGGACACATGACTAATGTTGAATTTAAATTGGCGAAACGAATAAAAGGAATAGTCATATTGAGTTGACACATTTTTTGCTTCCTTCTAAATCCCCCAAAACACAGTAATTTCTTATTCTGTAAACATTAATTACACAGAAAACCGGATTCAAAGCCAGATAAAATAAGACAGCTGGAGATGAAGCTGACTTCATCAGCATGACTGCCCAAAACAAGTCATGCCTTCTTCCCATGAATAGACAAGACAGATGCAACACACGGTCATTTTTCTTTCATAAGTAGACCGGAAAAAGCTTTTAATTGACATGAGGGGAAGCATGAAGTGGTCTGGTCACTCCCAATTACAGTCATCTCCACCCGATAGCCCTGCGGTCGCTACTGACCAAATAGGTGCTTAATGACCTAGCTAAATGTAATTAGACCTTAATAGCTTCGAGGTAGGACGGGACATCTAGCCTAATGTGAGGGCTGCAATTAATGAGACCAGTTGGTGACTGGGAGGAAGTGGTGTATTTGTCATGTAAGCAACTTTTCCTGCTGCTGGAGTCAACACAATGTAGATGCAACATTGGATGAGATGTCAAATGTTTGGTTGTACTTCATCATGTATAGGCAGTGGCAAATTTACTAAGTAGTGTCGGTTTTAGTTAGTGTCATGGCTGCGGACCACTTGGTTAGTTAGTAGGTTGATGACAGTCCAAATTTGGTTGGACAGTCTTACATTTTGGTCTAAAGTGAGATGTCATTGAAACTGTGACATGGATAACCATGAATTTTGGTTGGCATTCATGAAATCCAAGAGCATGATCCAATTACGTTTCATCCAGAGCCTCCAGCCGTTCAAAATGTCAACTTGAAATGGACACAATTCTTCAGTCTGAGCAATAGTTAGCGACCGCTGCTACATGTTATCAAGTGGTTGTTGTGATATCAGCAGACTCATCTTGAATTGCTCTGAGCATGTCCCCTGCTGTAGCTGTGCAGGTCAGAGAGACATCTACTATTTAAAGCAAGTAGTCACCTGTTGTGATGATGAGCTGCTCTTGCTATGGATGGAGGAACAGTTGGGTAATATGCTAAATGCTAGCATGCCAAACATCAGTGGTGGTGAAATGTCTCCTTATAAACACAGGTCTTTGACAGTATAACACAATACATAATGTTTTGATTTAACAGAGGCAATGTCTAGTTAAAGACTAAGTTAAAAAAGCAATTTATGACTCTCTTTGGAGCTGCAACGGTTAGTTGATTAATCGATTAGTTGTTTAAAGAAAATTAATTGCCAACTAATAATCAATTAATGGATTTAAAAAAGTCAAACATTTGCTGGTTCAAACTTCTTTAATGTGAGCATTCGCTGCTTTTCTTTGTCATTTATGACAGTAAATGAAGAGTCTTTGTTGGTTGGACAAAAGAAGAGGTCACTTTGGACTTATTTTTTTTTTTACAGTTTTCACATTTTCTTTTAGATAAAATGTGAAATAATCTGCAGTTTAATCGATAATGAAAATAATTAGTTTCAGCTCTAAAAGCCTGCTCATTTTCATGAAAACAGTTTGATGGGTATTTAAGAGGGATTAGTATCTTATACGAAACCCTAATTTTGAAAATGACCTGTTGATTGTACTGTATGTTTCTGACATGTTGTTTCTGGCCTGTGTTGCAGAAATGTGAGTTCAACATGGATAACCTGAGTAAGCCAGAGCTGCTCACACTGCTGAGTATCATGGAGGGAGAGCTGGAAGCCCGCGACCTGGTCATAGAGGCCCTGAGGGTGAGTCCAGACAACACACCAACATGCTCCTGTAGTCATTAGCCAAGCCTTCGCCATCTTGGGTTAAATCGAACACAGCCTATTCAGAGCAGATCGCCTTCGTGAAAGGCTCGAGATGAGATGATTGTCTGTAATTGTGACCCAGAATTGAGTCGGTATTGGTCTAATGAATGATGAATGGCCATGAATGCTGCTAAATGAATGCGATATCACAAAATCAGAGTCGGTGGCCTTTTCCCAGAAATGTGCAGAACACTTGTGTGATCACGATGAAAGACTCTGCCCCACTGTTTCCTTCTTTTCTTTGTAATTACCCGCTGATAAGCAGTCTCTCTAATTGCCTTTGTTGAATGGGAGCCGGCTGAGAAACTGGTTAGCATTTTGTTTCTTGCCAGAACGGCCAGTGTGATCAAATCCTTGTGTCCACCCAGAACCACCTGCTTAGCTAGCAGTGATTAACAGATGATTGCAGTCACTGGTTCTGGCTCTTGTTGTTCCTCACCGACTATTGAAAACCAATTAAGTAGATGCTGCTTGAGGTAAAGGTGAAATTGCTTTTATTTGAAGTAGAGCGTAGAGTTGAGCGTGGAAAACATGGAAATCCTTCAGAACTGTCTCCAGGTTATCACTGCAAAACTGTGTATGGAGCGGTTCTTCTCTTCGGTCAGGGTGGAGTCCAACTCCAGAGGTGGCAAAACAGCCCCATATCTGTATATTCCCACCACCATCACCTCTTCTATCTCCTGTTCGTCTCCTTACATACTCCCTTCTGTTACTGCCATAACTTTCTTACAGTCGTTCACTGTCATATTGTGGTATTTCTTAGCCCACCTCAAGCCTTGTTTCCCCTCCTGAGAAGTGGTTTAGAAACTGCGACTCGTTCTCTGAGATGACTACAAGACAGCCTTCCTGTTACAGGACCTTTGTGGATTGTAGTCTTCTGTTTTTGTGATGAAGTTGCTTTACCATCTCTCAGGGAACTAAAATTGATATATTGATCTACTGATGGTGTGGTCTCTTCGGGTCTGCTTGATCATGCTTTGGATAACACTGATCCAGTTTAGGCAAAGCATTATAGAGTTACAGGCACTTCCCGCTTAGAAACCTTAAGACTATGTTCAGATAACCAGCCCAAAACAGTTTTTTTGCATATCCAGATTTGTTTTAGAAAGTCTGGACAGCAGAAACAAAACATGAAATGCAATGTTAGCGACTCGATCCAAGCTACATTTGGAGGTGGTTTGAAATGTGATTCAGATCTGATTTCTACAGATGCGTCTCAGTCATGCTCCTGTGTTGGAAAGTGGTGTCAAAAGCATATGCAGTTACTGACGCTTACGTCGTTACCATAGCAACAAATGCAGAAATATTAGCATTGTCTGGACACAAAAATCTGAGCGGATTACTTGCAAATAACTGTGCAGACACTCTATCTTTTAGATCTGATTTGAGAAACAAATCATATTTTGACTGCAGTGTGAACATAGCTCATAAGTCTAGCCATAATTTGATGCTGAGAAAGCATCTCTGTGCTGAGAATAAGAAATTAAATTTCTAACACTTTCATTTACTTTCCGAATCCTTAAACTTTCAGTTTCAATCACAACATTTTGAATTAGTTGAAGTGGCAGAACTGCCAATGTAACTCATGATGATTCTCAACAACGACTTGAAATCAATCGTGGTTGGAATGCAGTCAGAAATACACAATCCAGATCATTATCTAAATTAAACTTCTTATTTCTTGGTCCCAGGCCGACTTCCAAACCTCGAAACCTTACAAATGTCTTCGGTAGGGACACCAGTCAGTAATCCTGCAGCAAACTTGTAAGAAATTGAAGCCAAAGTATAAAAGCTGTAGTGTTGAACTGAGCAGCTCACAGTCTGCAGGTGAACTATCTCTCATTACATGTAGTCTTCTCTATGTGGTCTGTTCTGCAAAATACATAACCTGCTGTTAGTGATGTCAAACTGTGTAGTTATACGTTATGAATCTGTTTCTGCTCAACTGTCTGAACATTTACTGCCCCTGATGATTGAAGAGATTCTGACATGTGTGCATGTATACGACCTACATTATGGCAGAGCGATGAAGGCTGGGATGAGCTGAAAAGGATGATGTATTGATCTGTGGTTACTGAATACTGTCGTTGCACAAGTGATGACTCCGGTCCTGGAGACCCTGTCTCGCCCTCACGTTTGAGGTTGCTCATCCTGCCGAGTTATTTCCGAACAAACCTTCTTCGCATGTCGCTCTCTCTCTATGCAGTTGTGTATTTAGGTCAGGATCGGCGCCTCGGTTTGTCCACGCTCTACTTTAAGGCTGTCCTCTCAGGCTTTTTTTGATGGGCTGTGCTTTGATGTGCAACTCATTCGGGGTTGGGACTACAACGAAGCAGAAAGACACACCACTGCACTCTGAACACATGTTGTAGAGATCGAAGCGGTGACCTTTTGGTTGCTTCCATAGTTGTCCCTGTGATTGAGCCTATGTGTGGTGATATTGAACGGCACATTTCTTTCTACCTCACTCGACCTCGACATTGAATCTTTATACTTGCTTTCTCACTTTTTTGCAGAGTTCCTCTTCTTCTTTTTCATTCAGGTTCATCAGCCTATCGTCTATGATTTTTGCTGCCTCCTATTCTTTAAATGTGGGACAGTCTGTGCCCCGATGTCACCTCTCCTCTGTGTCTTTGTCTGTCTCCGTTCCACCCGCACCCATGTTGTCTGCTGGCATTAAGAAGCCCAGCAAGCCCCATCTCCCCTGTGAATGGATATCCTATCCAGGTTTTAAAGAAACAAGCCTCCTCTCTGCGCCCTGACGGCTCTTGCACAACACAATGAGCCTGTTTGTTCTGTTGCTGATAAGCCCCATCCGAGAGCCTAAGAGACAGAGACAGGCAGGAGGAGGAACAGGGGATGAAGGAGGGTGAGAGAAATAAAAAAGGGATAAGAAAAATGTATCTAGAGTGAGAGAAGGCCACGTCGTCGGTTTGAATGGGAGCAAAGACGATGGAGAGGAAGAGAGGGTAAAAATGGAGGCCTGATATCGTCTCTGACAAAGCGGGACAGTGTGACAGAGAGGATTAAGCCGACTCCCCCCATCCAGCTCTCTATCCACCCCCCCATCACACCCTAATAGCCAAAAGAAAAGCATCATCTGGCCACCAGCTGCAGGGCTATCAATGTCACCGCACAATGCTGTCCCCTTTTTTTAAAAAATCAAACCACAAATCAAGCTAACCAGCCTTATTAGTCAGCATTTCCAAAGCGCCTTGCAGTGTTGCAAAGAGCTACAAAGGGATCTGAACTGTCAGCCCTGGCAGTTTTAGTGTTGGTCCACTATCTCCACACTACCAGTTCCCCCGCCGTACAACTTTCGTGCTCCCACACCAAAAAGCTTGGACCAAACTTCTGCGGCTTGGCAAGGGTACAATGATTGTTTGTGGCGTCGGGGTTTTATTAGGAGGCTTTGGTGCGGCAGATTAATTAGCGTGTGGCTAAAGCTGGCTGAGCTACCGTATCAGGTTTCATCCTGGAGAAAAAGAAAGGGGGCTGTAAGCAGATTAGCCAAACGACAGCGATATCACATGATTACTGGCTGTCTGCTACACAAGTCACCCATCCTTCTGCGCCAAGAGTCCTTTCAGAGGGAGTTTGGAGACTGCATCGTTACCCAGGAAACAAATCAGTTTTATTTGTATCAACAGGTGATAGATTTAAGGTGCATTTTTAAGATAATGTAGCTGCTTTGAAACAGTCGATTTTGCGTTGAGTGACGGCTAAAGCTGTATAAACTCTCTAGCCAAAACCAAGATTAAGCCTTTGGCCAGTGGCCAGTGCTAATTTCCCCATTTACAAAGAAATAGCTTTACAAAGAAACTGTGTGTAAAGCCTCTTCAGTGGATGAAAGGAGAAAATCTCAAAAAGTCATTTAAAGCTCTTTTAAATGTCCTTGATATTCTAAAGACCCTCTACCATTAAAACAGCGGCAAGAAGTAAATGTCTGTAACTGGGGGGAAAAGGCCACCAGTTTGCTAAGTAGTGGTAGATGAGCAGTAGATGATGTAATTCCTCTCCTTTTTAGCTCTGGTTTGCTCTCCACCTACTCTGAGAAAAACATTTATCCTTTTAGCAACTAGATGTTTAAATTTACTGACCAGTAAGCCCTTTACTCCCACTATCCACTAACCAAGTATTTTTATTTTTTGTGCCTACACCTAACCAAACCACAATGTTTTCACAACATTAATACATTTTAGACTAAAGTTTATAGTTAATCGATAAAATACGCTGCCTCCGTCACATATTTTCATCACAATTGTTTAATAACCACATTTGAGGGATCATTGCAAAAAATGTGTGTATATCGGCCCATATGTTGATATTGCAGTTCTTTACCCCATAATATCGGCAATGGCCCCAAAAATCTGCTATTGGTCAGGCTCCATGTCGCCCATCCCTATGTCTCTGTATCTTTGAGAGATGATGTGCAGCACCACCATGTTTTTAATGGGTTTACTGTTGCATCTCCAGTCCATTTGTGGTCCGGCTCAGCTTGATAAGTATCTGTACCTGCCATCAGCAGATTATCCCGGTAAAATGAAGTAATGGTATCACTGCCATGGCACCAGCTGCATGCTTAAAGTGGTAAAAACATTCAGTGCTTTTGCTCCTGAATAAACCATAAACAAATGGGTTTTCTCTGTTACAATGACTGAGTGCCGCTCTGGAGGTGGATTGGGGTAACATCCCCACAGACGGCGGCATTTGGGAATCCAGATAGGCGGTCGGCATTTCTGCCCACCAGCGTCCGGCCTCATGCGAGCGGGCCTCCTCGGGAGGTCATGTGATCTGCCGTATGACTAAGAGAGCCCATGGAGCTGCTGTCAGCACTGGGCTTGTACATGCTTAGTACAACACAACACATGCCCCGAGCCATCAGGCTTTCTCCAACGTCACGTTATCTCGGACCATCTAGCTATTTAAGGCATGCCCTGTTGCTGGGCTTTTCCAGCTCCCCCTCCTCCCCACAAACACACTCAGCAATGTTTGTCTTCTTCTTTATCTCTGTTCATCTCTTTTTGTTCCCGTAACTCTTTGTTTTTTGGACACCCCGCCTTCATTCAGCGTTGCTCTCTGTAGCTTAATGCTTCTTTGTTTCTATCTGTCGTCTTATCTCTTTGTGCAGACGGTGTGGCAGCTCATTGCTCATCATTACTGTCTTTCTGGCACTCTCTCTCCTTCCACATAAATCGTTGCATTTCTGTCCTTCTCTTGCTGTATCTCTCCCTCTCTCCGGGCTGCACGGCTAATCCGAAATATATTAAAAAATCACAGTGCACTCCCCGAACCACAAGAAGCTGCCTTCTTGTTTTCCTCCCTGATACAGAGGGATGTTTCGGAAAGATTCCCCACTGAGTTCAATCATGTGCTGTGCAAAATTTGTGACCCTGCAGATCACAGGAAATAATCTTTTCATTTTATTCAAACTGAACAAAGTACTGGGCAGTATTATCATCATCCACACCTGACCCATCTTTTTCCGAGATATAGGAAATGAAATGGGGATGAGGAAGCAATTTTTTTTTTTTTTTCTGTCGGGGCCCTGGTAGGGTGTGTGTTGGCAGGATTTTTAGTCAAAACCACTATGGCTAAGTCAGTTTGCCCAGTAAATCTGTGCTGAAATAACAATTTGGTTTGAAAAGCCTCCAGAAAGAGCACATAATTATCTGAATCTGCAAATCTAATACAAATTGGTCAAAGACAACCTTTTTGCAATATGACATGCGTCTGTGTCTGTCTTCCTCTTTTTTTCCCCCCTGTTTTTACGGTCCAAAATCAGTTCAACACTTCTTGGGTTAACACTCTCTCCAGATACACACACAAGCCAATCAGCATCCTGCTCTGATCGGACGGCTGCCTAGCAACCAGAACCCCCCAACCCGGACCCTCCTTCACAGGCTCCCAGGCTCGTGTTTCACCGCCACCCACTGACATGACAGGAATGAGGCTACAAAGACTCAGAGAGTCGATCTTACTTTCAAGCCACCACCACCTCCGACTCCCCCGTTTCAGGAGAAGTGGTACGGCCCGTTAGTGGACGTCTCTGGAGAGCCGGTTTCTTATGACAGTCTTTTTTTTGTGTGTGTGGTGGGGTGGATTTTGAAGTGCTGTCAGTCAGTGGAGAAGACGGGACCAATCCCAGAGGGGTAGACTGTCTCAGAGTTGAAAGAGCATGTCTGAGTGTGTGTTAGTGTGCGTTTATGTGTATGTGTGTTTGGGTGGGTGTGTGTGTATGCATGTGTAATGTATGAAGGGATGCAGCCATTGATATGCAGCTTCATATCAACGACTCAGTCAGTGCTTTTTTCGATGAGTCAATAAAGCATTTAGTCCATAAAATGTCTGAAAATTATGTTAATGAAGCTCACCTCTAGTTCCCAGAGCCCGAGGTGATCAGTGTTTCCCACACATAGACTTTACTTGGACAGGCTGCTCAGGTATATTTACAGCCACCAAAGCACATTTGGCAGCCCTATTTACATTTTTTACTTTTATTTTTTTATTGGTCCTTCCACGATCGATTAACTGGTGGGTAATCTTCCCTCACTCTGCACCTCCTGATAGGCTACGTAGTTAACAACAAACACACCGCTCACCCGCTGTTGTGAAAATGGATTTGCGAGAGTGCATCTTTAGAGTAGGGTTGTCAAAAATATTGAAATATCGCTAAATGTCTATACAGATTATTTAAAATGGTTTCAATACTCATTTTTTGCAGTATTGATACATCAGTACAAGCTGTTTGTTTTGCTTCCACGCAGTACACAAGACTTGTCATTTATCTTTTGATTATTCATTATATTATTTTTTAGTTGTCCGAAACCTTGCTATGAAACAATAGTATGTGAATTGCAGTCTTAACAACAACAACAACAACAACAACATCAGAGCAGAAATGCCGTTGTTCCTTCTTCTTCTTAGAAAGAATCATTCTTTAAGCACTCTGAGGCAGAATTAGGAGAAAAGGTTTCTTATAAAGTCTTCACTTGGTCTCCTGAAGAGAGAAGCCCGTCTGATTTTCAAATTTGATGCCTCAGTATATCCAGTTTTTAAAAGAGAAATAAATGTCTATAATTATAAACAACAGTCTTAAAGACACCTGTTTATGGGACTGTATCACACTGCTGATGATTTAGATTTTCGTTTATGATGCTCATGCGAACAATATGTCTATCTTTGTGTGTCAGCTGTGATCCATCTGTTTTACGTGAATACTGTGGTTGGCATTTTAAAGCATTAATATGCCTGACTGCATAAAGGCTTTGACTTAATTTAGCCTTTTAAGAGTGCCTGAGGAACGTCTATTTCCTGTGATTCATTTTTTCATCTTTGAGAGCACCTTAAGGTTGACTGCATGTCTAAAAACTGGCCTTTGCAGTCTAAATGTATGTATATGATCATTTTTCTGTACAGTATGTCTCCTCTGTAGGTTACGTTTGTATGTACAGTACGTGTCCCCTGCATGCAAAAAATCTTCAGTGTGAAACGAAGCGATTGGTGAAGTGTTTCAGAAGTAGGTCATAGCTACCATCCCTCTCACTCTTTCTCTCTTAATCCTCCCTCTCTGACTGTAACCCCCCTCCTCCCCCTCTATACAGGCCTATATTTCACTCTTCAGCCTCCCCTCTGTCTCCTCATTGTTGGCATAATTATATAACATATGCCGTTAGGTGGAGGCTTTTATCTTAAGTGCCTCGCAGTGCTGCAGAGTGCATACGTCTATAACATGGCTGGTCTCCACTGGGAATCGAACCCCCAACCCTGGCAGTCATCTCTGGCCTGTTTCCTCACACGCACACACATTCAGGGAATGTGGGATGTTCTTGTGAAGTCGGACACCTGACTTTATGTTTTTGTGTTTCTGGGTCAAAAATAAAATCAAGCATGGGAGGAATGAAGTGTCAGGTTTTTCTGGCAGCTGACTTCTTTCAGAAAAACCTCCACAGTGCTGTTAGTTATTTACTGTACGTGGGAGTGCAGAGAGAAGGAGGAAATAATGTGATTTATTTTATTTTGTTGATTATTAGTTTAACTGATTCTTGTTTAGCTGATAAAATAGTGGAAAAGCCCGACATGAGTTCTTAGGACCCATGTTGACGTCTTTTTTGAAATGAATGAAATTCAAGAGAAAAGTGACAAATCCTCACAGGTGAGAAGCTGGAACCAGAGAGTGTTGGACATTTTTGCATGACAAAACAAGAATATCAACAACAAATGTCTGATTTCACTGAATTGATAAGACTCTCCTGTTGAGTAAATGATTAATCAGCTAATTGTTTCCTGTAAAACCCTGTAGCTTTACTGTCCCTGCTGATTCATGATGCTTTTAAGGCTACAGAAAGAAAAAAATACTTCTCTTTGGATGTTGTTGTTCAGATCTGTGGCGTCTTAATTAGAGGGGAAGAGACGCTAGTCTCTATTTTAGCCCCGGTTTGTCAGTGAGGCTAATTAGACAGGGTTTAATGGCATTTTTTTTTGTTAATATCTTGACGGTAACAGCTGTACATGAGCAGGTTGGTAGGATTTTATTGAGACTATAGCTGTTTGGGGTGTCACGATTCTCCAAATCCACGATTGGATTTGATTTAAAACATTTTTTTCAAGTGCTGACGGCTCTGCTATTGTTAGACAGTCTCATCCTGATTAGTAAAAATTAACAGATCGTTGGTTTTGGGGCCTGACAGTTGTCATTAACATAAAAACAACAGCTTGTCTTTATCCTGATGGCTTTTTGCAGGTTAAGGTTCGGCAAGATGGAATAATATTCACCGAAAATAAAGATTCCAGAGTTCAACAAAGAACGTCCACCCTTCAGTTATTCAACAAGAAACAACAAAAGATAGAAATTCAGTTTGTTGCAAAATTCAGATTCTCCTCAAACAAATCAATAAAGGATCTCTGAAAAAGAAAATAAACCCAACATCTCTGACGCACTGATACCAGTCAGTTGATCGTCTTCGTGCACACAGGTGTCTGGAAGTTCAGCTGCAGGCTGCTGGTAGGATAGCTGTGTGGTCTCTGAAGTATTTTTTTGAGGAAAAAATACTGGCTGAATCACCGATCCTGTTTTTGATATCAGTGATTAAAATTGAAAGCTCATTCCGATCGATTTTTGATCTAGAATCGAAATCATGACACCCTTAGTTGCTGTATTTCACAACTCAACTACCATATCTTGGTCTCCCTGTACATACAGGTGATGGTAACATTACATTAACACAGGGCGAAATATTGTGCGACAACTTCACTACAAACAGATGCCAGACAGTCCAATCTTCCAGGACACGTGGACCAAAACTTTGCCATTAATTTTGAAAGGGGCAATGTTTGCATTATTGTATTTTATATACTGTGTTGATTCTATTCATTCTGCTCCTCTCCTCCTCCTCAAGTTTGCTCTTTCTGTGTGATGATGCAGTCGAGTCCAAAATCTCCCCGTTCCACTTTTCTTTCTCGCCTTCCTCCCTCTGTCTCTCAGGGTCTCTCGGTCAGTTGATTTGATGACATGGGCGCTGTTTGATGTGAGCTGAAAGCGTCATGAACACTCTAACTCACACACACAAACATACACACTGCAGCTCCACGTGATGAGGTTGGGAATGAAATAAGAGATGGTGACACAAACACAGAAATAGTCAACTCTGCTCGCCTTAACTGATCCGGTGTGAAGGAATTACCGGAGCAAAAACTCTGAGCTCTGAGAACTGAGTGTTTGTAGAAGGTATTCAGTCATTCCTCTTATGAGAGGCATGAATCTGAACTGCAGAGAGCTGACCTGATTTGTTTATTAAAGAGGCACTATGTAGTTTTGGAGAAGAAATTCAAATTCTGAATTTTAATACTTATTATTATATTAATATTAATGAGGTAATAACAAACTCAGAAATATTTTTTGTTTCCATAACTGAATAAACAAGCTGTTCTCAGAGGAAAATAAGGTCCCAGAACACTGTTTGAAGCTAGAAAGGTGGCAGGGTCCGCCAAATATAAACAAAGTAAAACAGTATGACATTGTGTTGTCCTTTTTAAGGTCAGTTTTGTTTATTCAGTTTATTCAAACATGAAAACAAAGAGAGTTTGTTAAGGCATAAAAAACTCAGTCAATAAGGATCTTTCACAATGCACAACTACACAACGCTCCTTTTAATGTCAAGAGTCAGTCGGTTGGTTGGATCGTCGATAGTTGAAATAGAGCAGAGGAAGCAGATAATTGTGAAAGACATGTGGCGAGAGAACAAGGAAAAGATTTCAGATGAATACAGCTGTTGAGAATAAACTAGCTGATTCACCCATGTCATGTTGCAGAATGTAGTAAAAGGAAGTTCATAAACATTTGAAAAGGAGATGTTTCATAAAAACCATCATAATGTAACTTTAAACTGTATTATATTTAGTGTTTATTGTTACTATGGCGGGTTGACCTTGGTGATGCTCAACCGCACCAAATTTTGCACATTTTAAAGTTAAATGCATGAATCTGGTGCCCTTTGAGAGGAAAACTAGGAGGCTTTAATAAGATATTATGGAAATTAGAAACTAGTCTTTACAATTCATTATACTTTACACTTTTGGTTGAGCAATGTAAACACAAGCCTATAAGCTAATAGCCAATAATCAATATCAATCCATTGCTGTCAATCTTGCATTTGTCCAGAGTTGTAACTAACTTGACTGAGAGATAATCGTCGTATTGTTCCTAAATTATGAGCACCCCTGAGTGCCATCTTCACTATTTCATGCACAAGCATATAAAAATAGTGTGCGCAACGACATTTCCGAGCCGCAGTTCATAAACGTTTCCCGTTAGCATTTAGCAAGCGCAGGAAATAACCAGAGTTGTGTTTCAGTCTCACGTTTGTCAGGCGCAAAGTCACAGACGGCGGTGCTGGAAGTGGCGGGTAAATGAAACGCACACCGATGAATAAAGTATTCACTGAGTGTATATCTTCACATTGCTCGACTCCAGCAGGTGCTCTTTCAGTTAACTGCCATTTTGTTCAGCTTCTGTACACGTTGCTGCTGTGCTGCAACTGACTGACTGACGGCAGGACGCCCGTGATGTGGTGATTATGTATAAATAAAATGGGTAGATACGATGATAGCTGTCATATATTGAACACACACATACTGTAGATACGCACACAAACACACACATTCTCACTCTCTCACTTCCATTTACACTCTCACTCTTTCACTCAAACACTCACACACTGCCTTTAGGTGTATGTGAGTGTGTGTGTGTGTCTCTCTCTCTCTCTCTCTCACACACATACACACAGCGTTTAATAGAGTGTGGGTGTTCAGCTGGAGCAGAATGAGAGCAGCAGCTGTGAGTGGCCGACTTCAGGTTACCATAGCGAGAGAGAGCGAGAGAGAGAGAGAGGAACACTAAAAATACGAGGGACACCGTTGTGTAGTTTTTTCATCTTCTCAGTGCTATCCTCCTTTCTTCTCCTCCTGTATTTCTGAACATGAAACAATATTTGTGGTTATGTGCTCGGCCTGTTAACCTGCTGCTGATGTAGCCAGAGGCAGCAGAGAGGAGCGTGGGCGTTTTTTTCCAGCTGCAGCAAGAGGAGCTCACAGCAGATACGACTTCACCGCTATTAGCTGAGGTCAAAATGAGAAAAGATGCAATTAATGAGAAATTGCAGAATAACGCCCACTATGGCGCTGTGTCTGTATTGGTGTTACAAGTGACACTCTGAAGGAGGTTTAATGCGCCTAAAATGCTGTTTGACTGTGTGTCTAATTGAATGGTTTAAATGGGTTTCTGTCAGAGCTTAACATCATGTTTTCGAAATTAAAGGTGAAATATGTAAGAATTGGCCACCTGTCGAATTCATACTCAAAATAGGGGGCTGCATATCAACAGATTGACCACTAACTGCTGCTAACAGTAGCTGCCATTAGCTCGGTTAGCCAAGCAGCTAGTGGCCTGGGCTGGGAGAGCTTTGGAGCTGGATGCCTGGGGCTAGCTGGTTAGCATGCTATCTTCAGTTGACATCCTATAGACCGTATAACGTCAAAACGGTTACTTCTTCACATTCTGCTGATAATTTTGGTTAATGTATCAATAATTTGTACATGTTGCACCTTTTTATTTGGAGGGTTAATCCTTATAGTATTGAAAATGTATTACGTTCTAGTTATCGCATATATCGATAAGCGTTCATCCGATCTACTTCACACCTGGCAGGTGTGTTGCTGAGGACCCAAGGAAGTGCACCGGTGCAATTTGGAAGTGCAACACATTCAATATGAATACATTTTGAATAAACAGCGAGTGCAGTGTCATTTACAAAAAGATATCACAATCTGAAACTGATTTCCTGAAAAGCAATTTGCCAACAATGAAAGCAGCTTTTTACGCCTCAGCTCTTTTAATAACGTCCTTTCATTTCTGCAAACGGAAACGAGGGCCTGATTCTTAATTTTCGTTCCTTTGTGCTCAGAAGAACTCATCTCTTAATGATTTAGTAATGTTTCATGTGCTGTTAGTAAAGCCTTAAATAGACAGAAAAAGGAAGAGAGATGCCTGTGAAAGGTACTTCAGAGTCTCTCAGCCTGCAGCTGTTATCGAACAGGTTAAAGTGTTCAGGATCATACCTGTTTAAGTGCCCTTGAGCAAAATGTACTGAACCACCCACCCAGTAGTAGTCTAACACCTCAGGTGTGTGTGTGTGTGTGTGTGTGTGTGTGTGTGTGTGTGTGTGTGTGTGTGTGTTAGAGAAGGGTTTGCCGAGAAGCAGATTCACCGATCTTGTGTGTGAGATGGTGACAGAAAGATGGCGACTGAGTCTCAACAAGTGTGAAACCATGCAGGAGGAGTGTGAGAGGCTGCGAGTGGAAGAGACGCTCCTGTCTAAATGTCAAAGAACGGCGCTGAGTCATTACAAAATGGAGGATGTGAATGATCCGGGACTGTGGGTTGATGCTGAGTGAGAACAGGATGTTGGAGAGGCGGCACCAATGGTAGAAAGTGTTTGGATCCAGACTGAAATATCTCATCAGCTGTTTGATGGACCGTTATGAAAGTTTGTACAGACATTCATGTTACCCAGAGGATGAATCCTATTGTTATTCCCTGATGTTTCCTCTAGTGCCACCATCAGGTTCACAATTGTGGTTTTGAGTGAAATGTGACGACAGCAATTGAATGGATAGCTGTGATATTTGATTCGAAG
The DNA here is from genome assembly GCF_040436345.1 of Pagrus major. Lineage (NCBI taxonomy): Eukaryota > Metazoa > Chordata > Actinopteri > Spariformes > Sparidae > Pagrus > Pagrus major. Next base: position 22,160,161 of record NC_133222.1, on the reverse strand, counting down.
AACCAGAAAACTGTCTTGTCATTCAGTACCAAATTAAGTTAATCCCATTAGAGTCAGTGAGCCAATAAGCATGCAATGGCTTGTTGTGCCAAGATCTAATAGTGCCGGTGATTGGCTCTCACGGCATGTAGGGAAAACACAAGGTTACGCCCAAAGGAGGGCCTCACCACGTCTACGTGTTATGTAATCTTTTGTTAAAACGGATTTCATAAAATTGGTGTTAAAAAAAGTATCGTTCAGGAACCGGTGTCAATTTTTTTTAAATTTTTTTTTATCAATACCCAACCCTAGGCTGCAACAATGAATCAGTGAATCAATTCGTTGTCAACTAATACATTAATCACCCACTATTGTATTAATCTATCAACCGATTTGAGTAATATTTCAAGGAAAAAGTTCTGCTTTTCCAACTTTTTAAATGTGATGATTTTCTGATTTCTCTCCTCCTCTATGAACATAAACTGTAAATCTTGGGTTGTGGACAAAACAAGACATTTGAGGTCGTCATCTTGGGCTTTGGGAAACAGTGATCAACAGTTTGTTCATTATTATTTTCAGACATTTTATAGACCAAACGACGAACTGATTAATTGAGAAAATAATCGACTGATTAGCAGCTAGTAGCAGCCTCTTAATTTGTTATGGAAACCCTGAATTTGTGATTATGCCAAAATTCTGTATGGAAAAACAAAGAGGTTATTTCTTATAACTCTCACTGTCATAGAGTTTCAAAATGTGGTGTTACTCACCAAAATTTCTCATTGGTTATAATCCACAAATTTTCACTACCAGTTCCCACCTGTATCCTCCTGTTTGTGGTTAAATTGCTACTAAAATCCCACGGGTCGGTTTACTGCTACCATGTTATTTGTTACAGTACCAAACTTGGACATAGCCCCCACAAACACCAAATGATATGAGCATGGAAAACTAGTGAATCTGTTCAAATGTGAACTGGGATGTGGTTTAAAAGAGCACTCATACCAATCAGTAAATGTCAAAAACTGTACAGATTGTAGCATATTTTCTGTTGTTGTAAATATCACTGAATCCTGACGTTGGTGAATGCTGGAGGTTTTAGTTGAGTCAGTGTGGGAATGAGGGCCTCTACCTCCTTTTCCGTTGCAGCCATTAATCGATTACACCTCCTGCAGCACGACTTACTCTCTCCCTGATGGCTTCACAGTAATGCATTGTAGCGAAGGCAATTAAATTTACAAGCATTCAGCAGCTACTACAGCACTCCATCTGCGTTTTTTGTGCTCCCATATTCGCCATTCCTCTCCAAGGCAACGGCAATAGCAAACACCCATCCCTCCTCTCCAGCTCCACTTTTATGTTCTCCGTGGTGTGATGCTCGTGCTATTCTGCTCAGGGTGAACCGGAGTGCTCTGCCCTGGGAGGGGGCTGGAGGTCGTGACTGAAGTGGGTGAAGAAAGTGCTGTCGAGGGGGTTGCGAGTTCTGCTTCAACACAGCTACCGCTTTGTCTAGACATCGAGTTCCTGAGAAACACTGGCTGCTCTGTTCTCGCCCTTGACAGCATTTTCTGGTCAAATTGGCAGAAAACAAGGTTCCTGTGTGGAAAAAATGCACTCCTACATGTCTGCTGCTTCTCATCCCAAGACATTTTGTATCAGACGGGGACAGAGGGTCACACCTGTTGGACGATACAGAGGAGGATTTAGTTTCTTAGCTTCATTTTCACCCAGAACAATAGAAATGTAATGTAGCTGTAACATTAAGTGCTGATATTGTTGGCTTTGTGAAAATCTTAAATATGGTGCTGTTAATACTTGCCTTTTATCTATGCACAAATGCAGCTTTTGTTCCTTCAAAAAGTCAATGAAGTAAAGATAATCTTGGTGTTATGAGGAGTTTGTGGGGACATCAAGTGGGGCTCATGTGCTGGAGTATTACTTCATGTATGGCTTCTGAATACAGGCTGTTTGTTCTTTTTAATCATTTTCACATCAAACAAATGCAATTAAAAGTTGCATATAAATGGTCAGCATACATTAGAGGTAAGAGTCATGGTCAGAGAGTGTCTAGAGATGCACAATATCTTTTTCTGTCAGCTGATACTGATAACCGATAATTAACTGCTTTTCATGGTTGATACCGATAAGATAACTGATAATTTCACCTTTGTATATTTAATAAAGAAGTTTGTAACCTGTAGTTTCCTCACACCTGAGGGTAAGAGGCTAAACTGTAGTGAGCAAAGACAATGTAATATACCTCTGCTGCTGCTGCTGCTGCTGCTGCTGCTGCTGCTGCTGCTTCTTCTGCTTCTTATTGCTGGACTGCAAACCAAGCTTACAGGTGCATACTGCCACCTACTGCAGCAGAGTGTGGAGAAATATGTGTATACATTTCATATATAGATACGATAAATGACCAATAATAAAAATGTCCCAATATTGTGCATCCTTACATGAAACTAATAATTGTCTTTGTCTATTATTAATCTTTTAACGTTGCAGAACTCAAAGATCTTCAGATGACAAAAAGCAGCAAAGCCTCATATTTAAGAAGCTTAAATCAGTGAATGCTGGACTTGATTGATCAGTTTGGGAAGTTTTGCTGATCAATGAATAGATTAACTGACCTACTACAGTAGCTGTCTTTCCATCAGCGTATTTTAATGGCCATTTTGAGGTATTGTATGAGAAAAAGTTGATGGTCACAAAAAATGCATGACCAGTCCGTCCTCATCAGAAAAAACAACCACATAGATCGCCTGTGAAAGCAGCTTATTATGACCCTTATTTCTATGTATTGTTAGGTTGCGACCTCTAGTGGCTGTAGCAATTATAAGAGCAGCAACCAAGTCCACATAAATAGGAGGTTTTGATGGATGGATGGGTCAAACACGAACAAGACTGTCACCAACCCTAACTTAGTTCAGATATGTCAAGTACATAACATAACTTAAGCTACATTTGTGACATGCATACATACACAAGTTAAGTTGCATACAGTAAGTAAGGTACATACTTTAACCCAATTCACAATCCTCCTAAACCTAAATGAGTAGTTTTGTTCCCTAAAAGTAACACAACTGCGAGCATAGGATAAACATTCAGTACGGCTGTCGCTTGTTTTGCTGCAACTGCCATTTCATTTTCACTGACAATCAGTCGTTTATGTAGGAGGATGTGTTGTGTGTAATGATAGTGGATGGAAACAGGCGTTCATTCACATTTTCTTTTGCAGACTTTCTCTAAATGGGGTCAAAATTTGTGATGCATGTGGATGGAAAAACTGAAATTGTGATGTAAACAATCAGAAAATGCTGGAACCGCAGGTAGAGTTGAGGCTGTTTTATAATTCAGAGGAAATCTCTCTTTAGCTTCATTTCTTTTTAGGTCAGATATGACATAATTGTGCAAAATCATCCAATCTTGGTGCTCCAGTTCTTTACGGCAGCGCTTCTCATCCTGGTGTCATTGAAGCCTGACTGTATGCAGGCTTTTATTCCATCCAGCTCATTTCACTAATTAGTTCTTCCTCCCTGGATGGAGACTTGCTAATCAGCAGAATCAGCCACTGTTGGAATGAAAACCTGCAGACTCCGGGGCCTTAATGGTGCAGAATAACTGTTTTCAGAGAGTGCCAGCTCTGCTCTGTTCGACAGACACGGAGTAGAGGGCGTACCTGCTGCTTCAGCCCTGCTGGTCTGCCAGTGACCCTCTCATTTCACACCAGAGCTGGTTCTCGCCTCGCCAACGGGCTGTTTGGCAGCACTGGACTGTGCCAGAGTTGTTTGGACGCCCAGGTCCTGGCTGTGGTGCAAAATGAGCTTTCATCCTACAAAAACTGTGATTCGATTATGAAGCGAGTGCTTCTCTGAATAAACAAAGGGGTTTTTGGTCAGGCCAGAAAATGAAACGTAGGAGTAAATCTAGGGGTATACTTAGAAAACGATTTAAACAGTTTGATCCCAAAATGAGATAAATACCAATAGTTAAGTGTATAAATACAGTTTAAAACACTTGCTGGCAGAGAAACTGGCACATTATGGACAGTTGTTAAGAATCAGAATCACCTCAGGACTTTTGTTTACATTTTTTTGGGTTAAAATGATCTGTTTGGTGGAATTCCTCATTCTTAATGGAATAGTTGGAATCGGTGATCAAGTAGCAATACAGGAGACATCTATAAAAACATGCTGTATATTGTTGTGAATTAAAGCAGAAAAAGATCTAAATTGGCACTAAAATGATAGTTTGATTGATACATTTTGATAATTCATTAATTAAGTCATTTATCAAACAATGTTTTATCTCAAATGTGAGGATTTGTTCTCAGTTTTATTTTGTAATAAATTGAGTATCTTTGGATTTTGGATTGTTGGGAGGAAAGATCTACCGTTTAACAACGTCACTTTGGGCTTTGGGATATTTTAAAGGGCATTTGTCCCTATCTTTTGACATTTTAAAGACTTATCGCTTAATTGAAAAGCAATCGACCAATCAGTCGATAAGGAACGTTAAAGTTTCTTGCAGCCATGCAGCGAATGCCTTTCATATATGATGCACATTCAATATGAAACGTTCATGATTCCAAAAAACGCAGATTTAATTAAAACTGTTTTCCACATTTATTGTTTTCCATCGAGCTGAATACTGGAGAAGATGTCAAAACCAGTTTATGGTCAAGCCAACGCCTTTTACTGCTCCGTTTACACCACAGGCCTTCATCGTTGGGGTTGGTTTTGTTCTGCCCTTTCCAGGCTGTTATAATTCAGCTGTATGAGATGTTGTTTTTAACAGTGCCAGGAGGCACCGCGTCATTACTGCGCGGTCTCTTTTATGGGAAGTCCTGGTATGAACATTAGAGGTTTTGTGAAGGGAGGAGGCATTAGAAAGGGACGGGGGGTGTTTGGAGCTCATGTTGAGCCGATGTTGAGTCACCGACAGTTATCTTCTGCACGTCTGTGTTCCAGTATTTCTGTCTCTGTGAGGACCAGTTTGGGCTTCAACCTGCAGAGGGATGGGGATGGAAGTTTTGGTCGGTCTTCACTACTTCCACGAGCCAAAGTGACACTTTGGTGTTATTTTCAAGATTCATTATAAAAAAATGGTCATTACGATTTCTCAGAGCCCAAAGTGACATCCTCAAATTGCTTCTTTTGTCCAACCAACAGTCCAAAACCCAGAGACTCTTCATTTACTGTCATACATGAGAAAAAAAAGCAGCAAATCCTCACATTTAAGAAGCTGGAACCAGCAAATGTTTGACACTTTCGCTTGGAAAGTGGAAATAGTTAGAAGTTTATTTTCTTTCGGTTGGTTAATCCTTAAAGCTCTTATTGCAGGGCTGCCATATAAAACTGCATTACGTCTAGCTTTACTCTGTGGTAATTATGAAAGTTTTAAGGTGTCACAACTCCAAAACACTCTCCGAATCTCTCTGATAGTCTCAACAAAAATTTACTTCAGCTTGTCTGCACCTGACCGTGTCTTTTAGTAAAACCTCCCCAGTTTTTAGCCCTTTGACATGACAGGAGCATCTGACAGTGACCTCGCCTCAGGCTGAAAAATGTCCCTCTGTCTGCACACTTCATCTCCCCTTCGTCCTCTGTCCTGACTCCTGTTATCTGAGGATAAAGAACCCCTTCTACCTTTCTCCTCTGCTGTTCTTCCTCTGGTCATCGTTATCTTACATGGTCACTTCAGTGTCATAGAGAGCGTCAGTGTGACTCAGATTGTTCGTCTCTCTTACTGTCTGTCATCTAGTAATTTAAGATTATTTTACCGTGACACTCATTTAAAATATCTGTTAATTAACCTTTAACACTCAGTCTTTTCCCTCACAGATCGTACAGTATATATTGTTGGAAAGTCCCTTCTTCCCTGCTTAGTGCCCTTTATAGACATCCTCGAGCAAATCGATACTATCGATTCGATAGTATCGGTTGAATATTTCCTCTGTGTGTGTGACATTTTCTGAGCAGCTGGAAAGGAAATTGTGCTATAATGAAGATACAGTGGTGTGGAGAAGTGATTGTGTAGTCTTTAATCTTGATGGGGCCGGACAGAGCTGGAGAAAATGTTGGTTTTCAAGATGAGATATCCATATTATATCGTAAGGGGTAAAATATCCGATCTTTCATCACTTTTGCGCATGTCACACAGCTGTTCTGATTAAATCCGTTGTTGCATGTGAACACTGGACCCTTTTAATCCCATCCCATGTAAACAATTGACCTCCAATCGGAATTGTTTCAATCGAAAAGAAGAAATGTTATACTGATACTAATGATACAGTCACTTGAGTGCAACCTGCTTGATTTATCTGAGTGGGCAGACGTTTGTGGAGACATTTATTTGAAGGCTGGGATCCGTCATTACCTCAGACTTCAGCCCACGACACGCTGCTGCTCTTTTCTCCGGCTTGTAGCTCACTGACCACGTTTTAACAGGCGGCCTAATGATCCGTCAGTTGGACTGATTTGGTTCGTTCCCAAAGACCTCAGCTCTCCAAACTTCCCTGAGCCAATAATCTGAATTCTTCCCCTCCTCTTCCTAGCGTGTCACTTCAGATAAAAGCAGTGAAATGGCTGAACTGTAAAAGGCTGGTGGATAATCCCGTCAGCCCACATGAGAGCAGGCAGGGTCTGTGGAGTCGCTGGCTGCTCAGGGCTGTTTGTCATTGGGAAGTTCAGCAGGAGCCCACACCCGTCGCTACAGACATATCATGGCTGATAGCTGCAAGGGGTCCTGACTCCCCTCGCATCTCCATCTCTTTTTCTATCTTTCTTTTTTTACACCGTTCCTCGGTGAGCCTGAAATCCTCTTTTGATCTCCCACCCTCGCTCTTCTCCTGCCAACCTTCTTGATTTTACATCACATTAGCATTTGAGGTGTTTTATCAGACTTACTGCACTGTAGAGAGCAATGATTTGGTAAGCATCACATTTAAGATCACTGACCCGGCAAGAAATCAGTTGTGAGGGTTGAAACTATTGTATGTTGATTAATTACTGATGGTAGAAGGACACAAAGGAAAGACGTGAAAAGAAATTCTCTCTTTTCTACTACTACAACAACAAGAAGTGCTTAATATCGTCATCAGCTCGATCAATCAAGTACTTGTCAGGCTCCAATTTTTTATGATCTTTTCATCATTGAAGTCAAGTCTCAAGCCAGAATGCCAAAAATTCTGTTTCCAGCTTCTGATATATGAGAATATTTAGTTTTCTTTGTTTTATATCAAGGTAAGCTTAATATAGTTTTAGTTTTGGAGGGTTGTTTAGACTAAGTAAACAATCAAGGTTTTGTGGTTGACATTATTCCTTCTTTTCTTAAGATTAAATCTGTTTTCTCCCGAAAATCCATTATTAATCTCCTCTCTTATTAAATACTTGTGTTTCGCTGCTGGTTTCCTCTGAAGTTTAACACACTTACTATAATACTTCTGACGATAGCTCTTTGTTTTAGACACCTTCACTGTAAAACACTCCTGAAAAACTCTGTAAAAGTAAAATAAAGTAAAAACAATCGTACAGTCATCACCCATGAGAAACATTTTGGTGATATTTGCTGCCGTAGACACATTTTGGTGTTTTCCACCCTCCTGTTGGGAATCTGCACAGTGAAAACACACTTGGTCCTCAGTGCTGTTTTGAACACACTGCAGTTTTTCCCAGGGTGACGAGTGACCACCAGCCAGAACCAAAATGTTCTATAAACAGAGGTTGGTTGCGGCTGTGGCATTTTGTCTTCCCTCCGAGCCACTTTGGCAGGTAACCCGTCATCATTCAGACCAGACGTCCTGTTTCCTTCTAAAACTGTCATTTCTGGTAAAATAGTAAAAGTGGCTGCTGTGGCCTTCTGACAAACAATTTCATTTCCTGCCTGGAGCATCACGGTGTTGTTTTCCTGTCTATATTTGTCTATGTGTGTGTGTGCGTGTGTGTGGTCAGGTGTCCAGGGTTGCTGAGCTCTGTGATTTTTAACTGATGTGTGATATCAGAGGAGCAGTTGGATACGAGCCCTCTGGCTTGTACCTTCGGCCTTTTTCATCTAGCCTCCCCTGCCAAGCCGGTGGTAATACACACATTCAGTTTCAGTGTGTGAGTGTTTACATGAGGTGCGTGTCTGTGTTTGTGTGTGTGCGTGCATCTAGCTCCTGACTAGAAGCAAAAATATTAAATTTATCAACAAATCAACCATAAAACATTCACTCATTTTTATGTTTTTTTACCAGTTGATGCATTTATTTGCATGTTGCTATGTATGTGTGTGTGTTTGTGTGTATGCGTGTGCTTATGCTAGCAGGGGGTATCCACAGTTTAGAGTGGATGCGCGTGTGTTTTTGTGCTTGCAGGATTTTTACCTCCAGCGTGGGGTTAAATCAGCCGGGCATAAAGTGCTGACACACATTTAATCAGAAAAATAGATATGCATTTGCATGACTGCATCACGCACACACACTTACACACATGCACGGAGTAAGTAATAAACACACTTGCAGCCCTATCAGATGTTGGGGGGGGCTTTTTGTGCTTCTGCCCACAGGGACTATAAGGTTTAATCAAGCAGCAGGCCTGCGTTGGTTTACTGTGGCATTAAGGATAAAAATAGGCTGCAAGGAGCTGACTCTACTGGGCAGCACAGCCACACAGCTGCAAGTCATGCTCTGTGTGTGTGTGTGTGTGTGTGTGTGTGTGTGTGCATTGACTAAAATATATATTTTTACGTACTTTCTCTGAAGGGTTTGCCTCAGTATGTTTTTGATGGTAGTTTTCTTTCCACATTATGTCTTTATAAACATTTGCATATAGCTGAGGGATTGAAAAGTTCTACGTCTAAATGTGTGTGTGTGTGTGTCTGTGTTTGTATCTGTGTGTGGGTGGTTTGTTGTAGAGCCTGAACGCCAGATAAGCATAAAGAGATTAACAGGCTTTATTTGACTCCAGTTTGATTTTCAATGAAGCCGTTTAAAATTAAACTGCTGTGTTTTATTTACTCTTACTGCCGTGTGTGATAAGCAGATCTGATTATTGTTTATAAATATTTGATAGCAGCGCTAATAGGAGTTTTAATCATCAAAACATACAGAACAGCTCGATGCATCTCTGTTAAAGGAGCAATTTGCAAGACTTACTAGAATTTTAGTTTCAAGTATTCAAAAAGTGAACATTAACAACGAGGTGTGAAGAATCAACAGTGTTGGCATCATGTCAAAGCCTCCATGTGGGCTATCATGTAACAGAGACCACTCAAAAGATTAGGGTCAAATCAACACAACCTCTAGGGCCGCTGGTTCCACACCTAACTGAGACATGAGCTAATTAGCTAATGGTTGCTAGCTACAGCCAAGGATTGCCAGCAAGGAGTAGCAGTTGTTGGCTACTCTTGTCATATGTTGCCCTTTTGGTACAGGTCACCATTTTGAGAAACACACTTCTAAGAGTGAGATGAAAAGATCAATATCAGGACATGCTTAGCCTACATTAGCTTAGCTATAAGCTATAAGCTGTTTTGGCGTATGCACTAGGCGAGCAGTTCTCACTGGACTGCAAAGGTGCCGTCTTTGCGTTATTCCTCTAATTAAGGCCAAGGTCTGCACCAGTCTTCTCATTTCACTCTTGGAGAGACGGAGCATGAGGGTGTTTTCCAAAATGTTGAACTTTAAGAATGAAACTCACTGTGGCACCCATGCCAGCTAACAATTAGCCTGTGTTTCTTCCAAGTCTGAATTCACTCCAGGGTGGAAAAGCCCCTGAAACATCATGCAGATCATCATGAGACACTCAGGCTCTATTGAAAAACAGAAACATTTGATTCCTTCTGGTCTGGACTGGAGCCTTTTAAAGACCATAATGACCATTAAAAAGTTTTAGGTTCTTCAGCTGTGGTGAAGGAGGAACCTCGGCCTTCATCAGTGGGTGATTGGCTGATATCCAGCGTCTCACAGGAGCCCAAAACTGTTCCTATTTATTGTGGGTGTTGCATTGTGTGTGAGTGAGAGATTTAGGATAGGAGGGTTAGAAGTCCTGGGAATGTTGAATCATGATTTTCATTGGTTGCTGCGAGTAGGAGCGGGACTAAGAGGAGAAGGAGAGACTTGGTGTGCAGTGATGAAACATCACATGACAGCATGAAGTGGGTCTCTGTGCTCATTCACATGAGGATTACTTATCATTAGATTGTAAGCTACTTTTTCACACAGCAGATAAGTCAGCCACTGCGGGCTCTGACAATATGGATTTACTGTGTGTGTGTGTGTGTGTGTTTTCTGCCCCCTTTGCGTATTTGTATTTTGTTGCATTTCCCGTGTGTGTGTGTGTGTGGGCATACAGTATCTGGGGCTTCATCAAACTTTCATTGAGGCTGTCAGCTGAGCTCATTAAACATGAGTGGAGAAAACTGCCGCTGCGTGGGATTCTGGGAAAAAATGTGAACACGTTAGGCCTTGTTCAGCCTCTAGTCTGCATAGTAACACATAAAGAGTAGAGGTGTGTGTGTGTGTGTGTGTGTGTGTGCACTCCCAAGTCTTTTCCAAGTTGAGAAGATGCAGCGGCTTCTCACTTTGAAAAACAATCAAATGCTTTTAGATTTAGATGTAGAGTTTCTCATATTTCTGACACTTGACCCCGTATTACTGAACTCCTTAAAACGCTTCAGCTAAACATAGTTCAAACCCACTGAAGATATTTAAATTCCAGTGGACATCCCAAAGAGAGACCAGACATGTCAGGCTGTATTTGGGGGCTATCTGTCTAAAACAAGAACAATAGGTAAAAAAAAATCTTTTCATTTTATGGAGTGGCGTAACCATCAAAAAGATGGTGTCTTGGTTTTAAATATTTACTTGATGTAAACTTGTTATAGCTCTAATGAAGTGGACTAGTTGATCCAGGCTGCAACTAATGATTGTTTTTGTCAGTATAGTATAGTGATGGAAAACAGAGAAAAGCAGCCAATCCCAACATCTGAGGAGCTCGAATGAGAATTTATCATGAATCGATGATAAAAGCAGGTGACAATATTCAGACAATATTATCATTTCAGCTCAAACATCCTCCAGGTTAACGAGAAGTGTAGGACCGCAACTAAGAATTTGTTTTCATTATTTTAGTTTATAAAATGGCAAAAGGCTCATCACAATTTCTCAAAGTCCAAAGTGACGCCTTCACATTGCTCCTTTTGTCCAACCAACAGTCCAGCAGTCCTTCATTCCTCACAGAAGCCGGAATCAGCAAATGTTTGACGACCAACTAATCAATTAACCGACTAATCATGTTAATGGGCTGTAGGGATGTGGTTGCGTCTCACCTTGAAGAATTTGTTCAATGTTAGGGTTAGATTGTCCCAAAATGATTAAATGTCGCAGGTGAAGCAGCAGTGCAGCGAGCATCTGGAAAATGATAGTTTTCTCTGAGAAATGATCATTAATTTCAATAATTTCATCATTATTCTGCTTGTTTGAGTGCAACAGTCTGAAAAGAGAGCTCACGTATTTGCTGTCACAGTTCTGTCTTTGCGCCTGTGAAGATAATATTGTGAGAGCTCATCACTTGCTCTTCGTTGGCCTCCGACGCTGATTTACAGCTGGAAACAGCAGGAACCAACCCTTCCTGTCCTGTTGTTCTGTCGGTTATATAACAATGTCCTGGTTCCTCACTGAAGTCAGAGTGATGTCAGCTGTCTGACAGTGTGGGCGCCCCGGGGGCAACACAACGACCTGCCCACCCAACCACAGCCACACAGAGAGAGAGAGAGACACATGACTGATGGATTTTGGAATCATTTCCTCTAGTGGGGAGATAAATAGTCTGATGATGCCACAAGCAGGAGCTGAGGTTTCAATTCACGCAGTAGGAGCACCACCCTGAAGGAACATCTATCACTTTTTTTTTCTGAAAATCGGTCCACATTTGGCTTCACTTTGAGGATTTGTGTATGAGAAAAGCAGTTAATCCAGCAAAATGTGTGTATTTGTGTCTTAAAAATGAATTTCCTAAACTAGGTAGTTGTAGAAATCCATTCTGAGTGCTTCATTTTAACACCTGAGTGTCTTCTGCGCACATATCTGTGGACAAGGTTGCACACTCATTGTTGAGGATCCATCAATACCACTTTTCCACTGCCACTGAGAGCAGCCTCTGTTTGTCTGTCTGTCAATACTGCACACTGGTCTGATCCACTGCGTTCACTACAGTCATAGTTTCCTATCCTACTTAATCTAAGGTCGAAAAAGTGTCGTCAGTTTTTCGTTCATCCAACTCAGTTTGTGGAAATGGAAGAAAGCAGGTGAAGGGAGTTCTGATTTGTAATGACTGCAGATAATTTCAGGTGTTTGTAGTGTGATACACACAGACAGAGCTGCAGGCGCTGGTTGTGTCAAACCTCCATAATTTTTGTGCAGCAGTATACACCTTCATTATGTTTTGTATGTAGCTCTGGTCTGAACTAAAGCTTTATTTATAGCAGCCAAAAGTGTGACACACCAAATGGTTTGTTACACAGAACCATCTGGAAATGTGCCGCTAGAAACTGTTTGGAAAAGGGCAGACGCTTTCAAAAAAATACTCGACAGGTGATTGGACGACCCATCTGTCTATCATCATGTATCACAGCTAACGTTAACATAAGGTCAAGCAGAGGCAGTTGGTAAAAATACAAAGGGATAGCTCCTGCAGTGGAAACTTAACCAACTTAACTATTGCTAAATTTCCACTGGTGGACGCATTTCTACTGTTGCATGGTATATAACACCATATGGCCCAAACTGTTTAATAAATTAGTTGTGTGAGCCATTTATAAAGCAGAAGTGCCACATAATTCCTGGTTACATCTTATTTAATCTCATATTTATTTTCATTTCAGACTGTTGATCCAACAAAACTAATGCTAGGTTATAATGTAATGTAATGTGCTGTGACTTTTTCCTCTTCTCTGACTAAAAAGTGACTCATTCACCACAAAAACATAATCAACGCATGAATGAGTACAAGAATTAGTGAAGTGAAGCAGTTGCACACCTTCTCCAGCCAGGAATTCCCATTTTTACCATCCAGGCTGCCGCCTCCCCCACGAGATGAAATGAAACGTGATCTCTGTTTTTGGATGAGTTTCGGGTGATAAAAGATGATGGCGTTCAGGCTCAGTGACACTGTGAACCGACAACACGTTACGTAACTCTGAGGGCTGTAGCTGTGTGTGAACGCAGCCTGGCAGAGGAGGCAGTAATCATCTGTTCGGCTCTTTCTCATCTCTCATCCTCCCTTTATTCATCCATCGCTCTCGCTCTCTCTGACATCCATCCTTCCTGTTTCCCCTCTCTTTTTTCCCTCTGAACCTCTCTTCTTCCCTTTTATCCCAATCTAATTTATACAGTACCTCCTCCACCTCCTCCGCCTGCCTCCACACTGTAGCTCGAGCTCTGTTATCTCGTTGTCAAATCAGATCCGCGTGCTCGTATTGATCCCTCTGGCAAAGTGAAATCCCTCGTGATTGCAGGTCATCGAGTGTCAGATGCTCTCTCTCTCACTCACTGCTGGGATGGATTTCTGATTCAGTGTTACCGTAACATCGACCATCATCACTCTGCATACTGATGGAGATTTATGAGATGTGTTTGAGAGGCGTCCTTCACATTTAAACACACACACAAACACACCACAGTGCCTTTCATCGACATGTTACCTAACGCTGTCATCATACCCAATGTTAAATAACACTTTTTCTATTTTTACCTATAACAAGATTTGCGTTGTGATGTTTTAATGACGAGTTGTAAGAAGAGATTTAAAGGAGGACACTGAGTTTGCCCACCTTAGATTGGCAATTAGTTTCGCAGCAGGGAGGCTCGATCAGCGAAAGCCGGTCGCGAGTCATGAATTTGGAACCGTTAGCTGGGTCCCGCCAGAGGATCTCGACCACCGATCAGACTTTTAAAACAAGAAACAAGCTGTAAAATCTTAATATCAATTCTAACACTCAGAGGTAACCAGTGAAGGGTTGCTAACGTGTCTCTTTAAAGGTCTTTGAGGAAGGATGTGAGGCAAAGATACTGTGTGAGGTGGAAGAGACACATCCAGATGTTCTAAAAACAACAACTTAGTTATTGTTGTCCTATAGATCTTCTGATTTAGCCTTTTTCCTTCAGTCAGTAGCTGGAGCTGCAGAAGAAGCTGTGACGGCTTAGGGAGGCAATCAAGGGCGCTTGGCACTTCATTACCGCTGTTTGTACCGCTTCTTGGAGTCAACAACAACAGTTTACAGCTCCTCTCTGTTGCATTTGGGACTAGCAGCAATGAATATGAAGTTTCTGTTGAAGGAACATTAATCTTCTCTGTCTCACTTTCCAACTTTTGATACCAAAACAATGACTTGTTGTTAAGCTAACACAACAGAACCCGCTGTGCCTTTTTTTGGGAAGTGGGCTTTCTGTTACAAAACAAGAGTCATGTGATTGGTTAGAAACTGCATTGTTTTTGCGATCGGTTGCAAATATTCTGACATAGAATTTAATTTATTGATAAGTTCTTTATCAGTTTTTCTTTGCTTATCGTTTCCTACCTATTCACCAAAAGGCATTTCACAAGACAACTTCAGCGGTTGGTTCGACAAACAAACACCTTTAAGATGTCACCTTTAAAGATTTCACAACTTTCTGAAATGTTTTGTCCTGGGAGAGGGATCCCTCCTCGTTTTGAGGTTTCTTCCATCTTCCATCTAAAGACGCAGGATGTCATTCACTGTACAGATTGTAAATCCCAGTGAGGCAATGTGAGTGTGATTTTGGGCGATATAAATAATTGATTTGATTTGGTTTTCCTGAGCAGTTAATCAGAAAAGTGCATAACCAAATGTAAGAATAGGGCTCCCGACTGTTGAACTGATGGAAGTTAGATGGTGCTTTGTGTAGCTAATGACCTTTTAGCTTCAGTTTTCACCATCTGAGCTGTAGGTAACCACTTGTCAGTCCCAAGTGTTCCTTATGTTCCACAGTTTATTGGGTTTTAAATGTCGCTGCCAATTCACAGCTCATTGACTGATAATTCTGGAGAATGCGCGTTGAAGCAAAGATGAGTTAATTGGGGTGTGTGCATGTGTGTGAATGACAGATGGGCATCAGGATCACTGCCAACATCCCGGAGGGTCAGTGCATCCTGAGGGACTATCCACCCTCTGCTGACACACACTCAGACTGAGCGAGTCCTCCAATATTTTGGAGGCTTCCATATCTCCAGAGACCAGAAAGGGATCCAAACGATCCCCCCCCCCCCCCATATCTTCAGCCTATCCCGGCTCTTAATTTGCGCCTCGCTCTATGCTGTTTGTCAGCTCTTTGCAGCTCTGACCTAGAAAACCAAATCGAGATTGGAGTCAATGAGGAGCACTTCAGGAGTGCAGCATAAATCAGGTCGGTTATCATGCAGAGAGGCTGCTGTCGTTGATGCTCCGAGGTGAAATTTCTCACATTTGTACCCTGAATATTTGGCACAGATTTGAGAGCATGATAAAGAAGACTGAAGACAACATGGAGGACTGTAAATTCAGCACACATTTGAGAGTATGTTGAATTATTCCCTGTATATGCTGGACTAAGCAGATTATTATTACCATAGAATTCCCTGTTCCCTAAGCAGTACTGTCATCTCAAACCAAACTGTTAGAAATACATCAGTCATTTTCATACATGGAGGCCCATTATGTGAAATGAAGGAATGAAAATGAGATTAAAAAATGGGAAATTATGGGATAAAAAGTCATAATCATAAATGTTGACTTTCTGTTTCATAATTTTGACTTTTTATCTCTTAATTATAATGTTTTAGCTAATAATTAGCTTACTTATGACTTACAATGGGAATATTCTTTTCATCAAGCTTTGTTTTAACCTTTTTTTCTATAATTGGCACAACTGGGCTTCTGTATTTTCAGGACCCAGTCTGCAACATTCCCTCCACGTCTTTATTCCTCTGTTCTTTGTCTTTTATTCTCAGTATCAAGCAAAATCTATAACATGAATTCACTCTCATCAAGGCTACCTAGTAGTACACATGCACAAAGGAAATGATGATAATATAAACCAAAAAAAATTAACTCTCAAGGTTAATGTGTAATTGCAATTTTTGTAAAATCTCTCATGATTCTATCAATGTCTCTCTCACAATATCAAATGTATATCCATAATATAATATATATCATATAATGTATAATATGTTTGAGTAAAAGGAAAAAAACTACATGAAAAGAACACTTGTAATACGTAAAAAACTCACTTAGAGAATAAACTGAATAAAAGCACTTGAGTGAATGTTGAAAGGCCAAGTGTCCTTGAGCAAGGTGTTGTCACGCACTCCATCAGTCACAACACATGACAAAAAAAGACAGATGTGAGAGCCGCTTGAGCTCGAAGGTAGACGTTAGACTGAAGAGTTGACAACCTCGTCACACTGACCCGACCCTGTGCGGCTGAAACAAGAAGCCGCAGAGGGAAAGGTCGATATATTGACGCCACTGGCAGCACAGCGACTGACAGGAAGTGTTGATTAAAAGCCCAGCGGCTGGAGACCGGCAACACTTACTAAAAAACACTTTAGCTTTAGTAGCTGTGATTGTGCTCCTCCAGGCTTCTTTACATCTCTATCAGAATTAGTGTCGCTTTTTATACGGAGGTGAGGCTTGGGCCAATATTAGATATTATCGAAAATCACAGTATTTACCGTCATATGTACTTGTACCGATCTACAGAGTATCTAGGAGGTTGGTCAGTTTTAGGCAGTTGCTTTTTGCTTTTCACTTCTAGATAGATCCCTTTACATACACATCACCATATGAGCTTTCATGATAATTGTTCCAGTGTCGCCAAGATAAATGTTTTTTTTACATTTCTCAGACTAAGTGATTAAAAAGAAAAATGCTGCAATGAACCGGCTGCTGGCAGAGAAGCAGGGAACTGAAGTCGAGCTGCGATTCATCAAAAGAGTCAGTTTGGAACAAGACACCTATTAGGCTGAGTTCATTTAAAATTATGACCGTCTTTATCCTTCCTGCACAGACAACATTAAAAGGAAGTTTCTTTTCTCCAGCGGATTGTGAGAGGGGGGAGGTGTCAGCGACTGAAAGAGGAGCCTGTCTCATTCACTCTGCCTTTTCTGGTTTCTACTGTCTCTTGTTTTGAGGTTTTCCCAAATAGTTTGAGCTCTTTCTCAAACCCTCTGCTGTCGGACACTGAGTCAGTCAGCATCTCAAGCATCAGACACTTGAATCAAGCGCCCTCGAGCGCATCCTTCTCTTCCCATCTGATGTTTGCTTGTGTCTTTTTCCGGACATGAGCGGTTCCTCTGTTTGACCTGATGATTTCTGTATCAGATCTTGATTGGCAGACGGCCACTGACTTGACATTCACACAGTCCTGAATGGAGTGAAATGAGACACTTGAATACATGCTGCTCTTTTCTCTGCCATGTAAAGTTTGGAGTACCCTCTGATCCTTTCAGCTCAGGGCCTTTCTGTGCCCCAGTTGCTGGGCCTTTTTCTGCTTCGCCGCTCTCTCTGTCTCCCTCTTTTCTCTCTGATTTTATTTGTCGCTGCCGTCCTTCCTCACAGCATTTGTCATTCCTCCACCTCTCTCATCTGTCCTCCACTTTCTTCCATCTCCTCCTGCTTCTCTGCTATGACCAGCTCTCTCTTTCTGGCTGTGTTCCCTGAACCCTCTCACCCACTGAGTGCAGCATGCCTGTAAAGGTTGATGCTAATAATACTGAGGTCTCACTCCCAGCCCTCCACTGCTGCTGCACTTGTAAATACTTAAGTATTATTATATTATTACTGTTGTAAATACAGTACCGTCCTTCCAAACTAGTTGGTAAACATCTTAATTAAACCGGTGATTGCTGGAGGCCCCAGGCAGCTGCGGTTCCCACTGTGAAACTGCAACATAGACATGTTGAACTTAAATCCCCTCGCTTTCAAATCTGACCTTACCTACCTGTCTACCTAATGGAGTCATCCCAAATATCCAAGCCAATGAAATATAATGTTTTCAGATCTTGGCGCTGGCTTTGATTAAATCATTATTGTGCTGGGGGGGTGGGGGGGTGCAGGACAGGTGCAGCTGTCCTAACAACCCAAACACACCGAACTGACGTCAAAGAACTAGTGATGACGAAGACTGTTGCTCTGCGCGTGTCTTGCCCAACAAGGTGCACTTGAACAAACCTCAAAGTCTACAGCTGATGGCCAACTAGCTCATGCGTCCTATGTCTGCATGAGAGGAAAACACTCTGTACCACCAGGTGACGGTAGTCTGTTTTCGCCGTTGGAAAAGGGAAACCAGAAGACTCAAGGCTGCGGATATACAAACCTTTGTGATAAAGCAGCGTTTGCCTGCCATTTTCAAACCACTCTTGCTATATAACCCCTTCTAAATGAGAACATGTCTGATACAAATACCTCCACATACTGCTTCTCAGATGTTTGACAGTGTTTAGGTTTCTTTGGTTCCTTTTTAGATTCAAGAGTTTTTGATTCTACACACACGTCGGTAAGACTTTTCAAAATGATTGCAATAAAAATATAAAGAGACCGAATAAAAGCACATAATGGGTTTTTTTTCTCCTCAGTCTAGAAACATCAGTATCGCCCTTTATTAGCTTTAATGGTCAAACTGTGGCTTTCCTCTAATGACAACCAATGGATCAATGGGATCAATAGAGCCTCGGGGGAGCTCAGTGTCTGACAGCTGATGAGATCTCAAAGGATTCAGCTCTAACCCGGACACTGTAATAGGATGACCCATGACCCTGAGCCTCACAACCAGGAAATATTGACGACCAGTTCCATCGCTCCAAACAGGAAGAGAAACTAGCCGAGCTGAACCAGAGGAAAGGTTCACTTGCACATAATTGCAGTTTGTTTAAGTGAAGACGTAGGTTAACCTTTTGGTTCAGTGGCGTACTTTAGACATTTAAGAAGCTGGAACCAGCAATGCTTGAAAAATGGCTTCAATGTTGAATTGATTGTCAGAATATTTGGCACTTAATTTTCTTTTGATCGACTAATGATTGCAGCTCTAATTGTAATGCTGTTCTGTCACATCAAAATAATAATTTATCAAAATATTGTAGCTTCTACAATTTGGATAAATGATTGGCCATATTTCAGTTTTTATAATATTTGAATTAACAGCAGCCTTACAAAATGCCATTGCTGGTTTGTTGGACCACTTTTATTCTGAAATAAAAACGGACAAAGACGAGAGGTTTCTGATGATGTGGAGAACCAGATTACGTCTTTTGATTATCTTGTGCAACTCGCCTCTTTATGAGTTGAAATGTCATAAAGCTTTTCCAGATGAGTTTATTTGGCGCAGAGAAGACTTAATTAAATAAACGATGAAGGCTAATAATCAGAGCGAAGGAAAAATGCGGGAGCAGGATGAAAAGTTGAGGCCTGTAGGATTTTGAAAACAGAATCTGAGTGACCACAATTATTATTTTACAAGTATTAAAAACAAGTGTTAAATGGAGATACCACTGCATTGTCTCTGAATACTCACCCAGGAAGACACTTCAACAACCAAAACATCCAGTCTGATACGTGACGCTCCTGATGTAGAGGTGAGGAGCAGCAGCCGGCTGACTGAGAGCTGTAATGGTCTCTGGTGCTGTGTAAATATTTACTGGAGGATTCTGGGAGTTGAAGGGCAGTTTAAAGAAGGAATCACATCGCTCTTGATTATTTACTCCGCAGCTTTGCAGAGGATTCCCTTCAGATGGTTCACATGGTGCCTTCTGGGTATTTCAGCTTCACAGTTGAGGCATCTATCTGTTCAGTTTAGATTAGAGTAAATGGCTACTATTTTGATAATCGAATAAGTCACGTCTCCACGCAAAGATATCAAACATCCCAAGGTGGCAGCTCCTCAATTGTAACACGTCAGTATGGATATATATTTGTAAAAGGCCAATATGAGCCGATAATACAGGCCAACAGATATACAAGTCGGGCTCTGCTACAGTACTTATTTTATCTTCATCTTCGTTTTTATCTTCACCTTCTTCTTCATTTTCTTCTTCACCTTCTTCTTCTTCTGTCTTCTTCTTCATCTTCTTCTGTCTTTTTCTTCATGAACCAAGCCCACTTTGGAAACTAACTGAAACTAACTGTCCCCCTTTCTCTCTCTCTCCTCTCTCGACTCTTGTGCACACACATGCACACACACACACACACACACACACGCACACGCACGCGCGCACACACACACCTTTCCTCCGTGGTGTGTTTACATTGGCCTGCTCATAGTCAGCCATCAGCATCAACAGCTGCCTCAGTCTTCTCAGGATTCACCATCAATCCTCATGTTCTGCGCTGTGTGTGTGTGTGTGTGTGTGTGTGTGTGTGTGTGTGTGTGTGTGTGTGTGTGTGTGTGTGTGTGTGTGTGTGTGTGTGTGTGTGTGTGTGTGTGTGTGTGTGTGTGTGTGTGTGTGTGTGTGTGTGTGTGTGAGTGTGCGCTAGACTCTCCAAACTCCATGTCCTTCTTTGGCAAAGCCTCTTCCAACACCTTCCTGTGTTTCGTCCCTGTTTGTCTCTGCTGTCTGTTCTCCACTCTCTTACACTGTGGCTCTTTGTCTTTCTCTCGCCTCCACATTTAATTTAAATGTCTCTCTCGCTCTTTCTCTGTTTCTCTGAAACTCTGTTATTAAATATTCCTCCCTCACCAGCCTTCTGCTGTTGATAGATATGAATCATGACTCTTCAGAATAAAATCTTCTAAGTCTGTTTTATTCATTGCAGTTAACATGGTGAAAGAGAGCAGCTTAAGATGTGTGGCCTCAATGATTGACTGAAACCTGCTTCAACCACCAGATACTTCATCTCCATGTGGAGTCTTTCCTGCAGACTCGTAGCTGATTGATTCACTCTCTCGTACTCTGAATTCTGCGTTTCTGTCTGTGTGAGCCACTTTCTTAATGTCTCTCTCAGCACCACTCACGGTCAGTGGGTTTGGTCTCCTACAGCTGCTGTCCTGCAGCCAAGTGGGTTTTGGTCGGGTATTATTTGACCATTGGATTACTGCGGGTGGTCATCTGGTTGTGGTCGGAATGATTAAGAGCAGGTTTGACGAGGCTAATGTTACTGAGCTGAACTCAACCGATGCCAGCTTCGGCTGGGAGCAGCAGTTTGGATAACACTGGAATTTATAGCTGCTTTATCCCATTTACTAATCCGATGGATCTCATGGGACGATCCCTCCAGGTGTTTTATAGTGAGCACCTATCTGGAAACCTGCCGATCGAACGACCATGTAAGGAATGGTCGATGTTTGGCTACAAGGCTGCAGAAGCCGCACAGTGAACGCATTTCATGTTAATGTTATTCTATTTGGCACTGATGTCAGCATTTACTCCGTTTACTCTCTAATTATCATGACTGTGTTTTTTGTTCTTTGTAATAATGTTACTGTGTTTTAAACAATCTCTGGCACAAGAATTTTCTTCAGGATTCATAAAGTTCTATCTTGTTGTTCTTATCTCTAGCAGCTTGTAACGTGTAACTCACATGCACAGACATGTACACGTGGCCAGCCCGGCTACCAAAACAAGGGGGGAAGCTTTTGATTTCAGTGGTGTCACACCTGCTGTGTGTCGCCACATGGGAATGATGTAAACTTTCACCTAAATGTCAGCATCCAATCATTTGAGGAACAGGAGTGAAAAGTTACGATGCTGCTGTTTTGTTTACAGCCAACGTGCATCACAGCCACTTTTACAGAGCTGTTTGTTCTGCCTTAACTTTATTGGCTCATGGTGTTCACAAAGGAAATATGAATGCACTAGAAAGTTAAAGTCAAGTTGTTTTCTATTTTCTACAAAACGTCCTGTGCAGATTTGTCCATAATGTCTCTCTGCCCCATGATAAATGCAATATTGTTCTTCTCTTTGTTTTCTGGCCGTAGCCGTTATGCTGCGTTCACATGCTGTTGGGATAGTTTGCCATCTTGGGCTTCCGATTCATCTGCTGAGCAGCGTTTTGTTTACATTCTCTCGCAAGTCAAAGCCAGAAGATGAATGATAAACATTAGAGGCTGCAGCTGTGCCGCTGAAGAATTCAGCACTCAGTGGAGGCTCATCGAGTTAGATTATCCACACAAGGCTTTTCTTCAGCATCATACAGGAGCTCAGCTGAGGCCTAGTAAGCAAACGGCGATACCTGGTCTGGCTGTGATCCACATTTGAACATTTTGCTGTGATCGGACTCCCTCCGACCACCTCAGAGGACTCCATCTCCCATCGCCATCTGTCTGTTGTAACCTGAGAGCAGCTGGGCCTGCTGCAGTGCTGAGTGGTGGTGGAGTCAGGCAGGCGGCTCACAGCGGTCAGGGGGCGAGTGGTGGTGGGGGTTCAGGGTCCACAGCATGGCCTCCTGAACCACAGAGCAGGTCCTGGGGATGAGGGCGAGGCTGGGGCTCGGTGGTGATGCTGCAGAGAGAAGCACCGTTAAAGCCTTTTTATAACCATAAATACGTGCTCGCTCTCTCATTATCTGTTGTTTGATGTCAGCAGACGCACTTACAGCAGATGTTTTGGACATGAACATTTCTGTGAATGACAGCCGGCAGAGATCTTTGGCTTGAACTGTTAACTAGTTAGAATAGTTTTGGTTATTTTACTATAAAGGCATCTGTCTGTGGTCCTCTCACTGGTTTGAGGTGATGTCATGTATTTCAGTGCACCAATCAGATTTAAGCAATGTTTGGATCTGTATCTGATGATGGTCTGACTAAGCAGAGCTACAATGATTAATGGATCAATGGATAGAAAATTAATTGCTAACTTTTTTAAAAATCAATATAATTGATTTGCTGGTTCTTAAATGTGAGAATTTGTTGCTTTTTTTGTCATTCATGACAGTAAATGAAGAGTCTTTGGGTTTTGGACTGTTGGTTGAACAAAAGAAGTGAACTTGAAGACGTCACTTTGGGAAAATTGCGATGAGGTTTTTGTTTTCTTTTGTTTTCTTTACATTTTATAGACTTAATTGATTAATTGTGAGAATATTCGATAGGTTGTTCAATCATGAACATAATCGTTGGTAGCAGCCCTTTTAATAAGTAATACCTATTAAATATTTAACTTTATTGTTGCTTATTTAATCATGAATAATTAAATCTTGAAAACACATGTTCAGGGGTTTTAAAACAGAGCAATGTCTCCTTGTCATTCCTCATCACAAGTTGTCTTAATTAGTCAGAGTCTAGGAGAAAAAATATGCTCAATTTTATTAGAGAAATTCAATAACTAGAGAAAGTTCAGTTGCAGTGTATCACACAGGCACTTTCATTGGCATTAATGATGAGCAGGTTTTGATTGTGATGAAAAACTGATCCTGGTTTTAAGATATATGAAGTGTATAAAGACCTCCAGCTTAATTTGGTGATACAAATTTTAAGGTTTATGATCCAGTAATACACAAAATCAAACTTTGTGATCTTTACACAGAAGAAGTTGAATAATATTTTCTCTCCTCTGCTTTTTTCTCCAGGCTCAGAGGAAGGAGGTGTTCCTCCAAGAGCGATACGGCCACTACAGCCTGACGGACCCCTTCCTGGCACTTCAGAGAGACTTTGAGTGCGGGGTTCCCGGAGGAGATAAGGAGCGGCGGCCCCTGGGCTCCAGCCCCATCTCTGTCCTGGAAGCCGTCATGGCCCACTGCAGGAAGATGCAGGAACGCATGTCAGCCCAGCTGGCCGCCGCCGAGAGCCGCCAGAAGAGGGTAAGACACAGGAGGGGGAGGAGGGTTTCTAATGGTGGATAATGTTCAAACGAAGGAAGGCAAACGAGTGTAGTGAGCAGCAGTTAACGGTTATGCTGCCCCCTGCTGTTTTGGAGTTACCTTTAATCGGAAAATGTTATATTCAGAATAAGGTGTAATTCAGAATATCCAAAACAAGACATGCTGTTTACATGACTTGTATTAATTCAGAATATAATAATATTATGAATAATAGTGGAAAACTAGTGGGCATGTAAGTGTAGTCAATAGGCATCCATTAACTAGTTGTTGAGATTTTCACTCTTTTCTTTACAGCCGTGCAGCTACAACAGCTCAGCTGTAAAACCAATTACATTTTACAAAAAGCATCATTTCAGGCCTTGTGTTTCTATAGTTTCAGTTTAATTGCAGTGAGTCAGTCGTCAGATATAAATGAATATAAATAAAAATAAAACATGGCGTTGTTTACATCAGCAGGGATTTCCTCTGTTTGACCGCAGATTGTGTTTGTTTACACACGACTCAAATCTCTGTGGCTGAAATTTTCCGGAGGAGAAAACCGTACGCTTGTCTGTGTGTATTAATGTTTCTGGTGTTTTTCATGGACATTATTTCACTTTGGGAGATAGCAATACCTGTGTGTGTGTGTGTGTGTGTGTGTGTGTGTGTGTGTGTGTGTGTGTGTGTGTGTGTGTGTGTGTGTGTGAACTTAATTCCTATTGTCTGGTGTGTCATTTCTATTTTTGATTGTTGACTGTGTGTGTACACGAGTGTGTGTTTGTTCCAGGTCCCTTTAGGATTATGTGGCCATGATTAACTGGGTAGCCAGATGTCTGCTATGGCCTCGTCCCATTTCTCTCTCCCTCTCTCCTACTCTCTCTATCTCTTTGTGTGTGTGTGTGTGTGTGTCTGTGTGTGTGTGTGTGTGTGTGTGTGTGTGTTGAGGAATATGAATGTGTGAAAGTGTTTGGATGAGACACTGGCAGAATGAATGTGGGTGAGTAATAGAAAAGAAAATACTGTGTGTGTGTGTGTGTGTGTGTGTGTGTGTGTGTGTGTGTGTGTGTGTACAGTTTTGAGCCAAATGGAACTTTTAACCGCACACACACACACATACACAAATACACACACAGAGATGAGAAGGAGGAGGTATGGAAGAATGAAGGAGTGGAAGGAAGGGAGAGGTAGGAAGTGGCTGCTTTGACAGGAAAGCTGGTTAAAGAGATTTTGGTTTGTGGTTTAGCGTGTGTTTGCTCTCCTGCATTAAATTTGAATGTACAATATCTCAGCTTTTATTTCAGTGTGTTCTGACTTGATTGTGACCTTCATAACATGGTACCCATAACAGCATGTTTTTGTTACGTTTAGCATTTTAACATTCCTGTTTGATTTAACAAAACAAGCCCAATGCAACAATAGTAAGTAAACCATTCTTAACGTTATTGGAGGAATGGTGCAGTTCTGTGTTCAGGTGTTCAAACCAGAACGATTGTTCTGATAGAGACACTATGGGTATGGAAGGAATCGAACTGCAGCATGACACTTGTCAGGATGATCTCAGCAGTATCTGCATCAGTCACAGGTTTCCCCTGATTTGCTGGTGCATGATTAACGGTGTTGTGGGTGGCTTGCTACAAAAGTAACATGTTACAGTTGTATATTACTTAAAGCAGTAACAGACTAATCCTTTTTTAATCGGATTTGCTGTTATATTGTTCAGTGTTTCCCACATGTATATTTTACTTGGGCGGGCCGCCCAGGTATATTAACAGCCACCCAAGCATATTTGGCAGCACATCTTAGCATTTTATAGGCTGCTTTTCTTTTTTTTAATCCATCTGCGAGATGGATGCCATCCACGATCTGCCCTCGCTCTTCCCCTCACGTCTACTGTCAATCACACATGCTTTGCAGAGGGAAACACACTGTCTAGTATTACATCCCTCTTACAAACGCACTGATTATGATGCAGCCTCTCCTGTTTAATGTAGGCCGACTAATGTCGATGTTTTGTACAAACTTGTAAGTACACCTGGTGGTTGTGAGGTCGTCCGGTGCACATTGGTTTTATTTGGCTACATAATTAACATCAAGCTTCCTCTACATGCAGCACATCTGCTGTTATGACAACTGAAACGCAGGTGAAAGAAATCCCAAAACATGAGGTGTGTTATTTGGACGACAGAAAGGCGGGGCAAGCCAGTGTGCATAGATTAACTTGGGCAATTAAAGATACGCTATGTAGGACTAATGCTGGCCAGATTGTTGAAGCTATTCTGAAGAAAGTTGTTTCTTTGAGTCTCATTCTCAGGTCGTCAAATGGTTAGATCAGTTAGATTTGCCACAATTCAGTTGTTCCGGTCATTTAACAGAAACCAAAGAATAATTCATTCAGATTTTCCGGCACCTTAAGCAAAAGAGACAGATGGAAGTGATGACTCCCTACCTTTGAAGCGGTCATAAAGTCTGAATTTGTGTCTATTCCTTTATAATTTACATTCCTTTAGTCTGTAAGGGTGAACTGATCAAAAGAGGCAAAAAGGGTTTTGCATAAAATTAATCCAAGTTGTGAATATTGTCCTTTGAAGTCCATCGCTCACTGTCTGCAAGCTTCGTTCGTAACACAAACATAGCTTCTTCTGACAGGAGATATATTTTCCATATTTCTTTATTCAGATTTATCTGCATCACCTTGGACATAGCCTGAAATGACTAGTATGTACAGCATGTTGTTTTGAGTTATTCAGGGTTCTTATCACAAATGTTTGTTTAAAAAGGTCCAGAATTCATCTGAAACCTGCTCCGCTCCTCTACAATCACTCTCAATGCTGATCAGAAACATGGCAATACAAGAAGACTTTGACCTTCAGAGATTTGCTTCACTTGACCCTAAAAATGTGTGTAAACAGAGCGGCAGCAACCACAAAACAACCGTTTGCCCTCTTTAGCACAGAATAAATCAACATGTCACCACTGATTACACAGTTGTACCTAAACTGTCAACAGCCGTGTACGAGGCAGTCAGGCAGGGATAATGGTTTTGTTGGAACCCTGAAAGTGACCAGTGTCACAACAACAACAACAACAACAACAACACTGCTAAAGACACAGGCTCATTGCACTCAGAGGGATCTTCTGGTTGCTGGGTAGAGTAAATTTCACCAGCATTGTCCGTGCTATCTTTATCCCCTCCATCCTGTTTCCACTCTTGACGTTCTCCTGTGAGTAAGTTGTTGAATTATCCATGAGGTCTTAGGCAGGCTGAAGGCAGGCAGGCGGTTATATGTAATACACTGTGAATTGGTTTATGGGCATAATGAAGACGCCCCCACTCCCTCGTGTCCTCCTCCATGAATCAAGAAGTGACGAAGAAACACTGTTTTTGTGGGTTAACACGCTGCCAGAGTGCTGTAGATGTTGCAAGGCTGAATTTGGAGGCAAGGTCACGACCGCCGGTGCTAAAATTCCTTCATCTTAAAATAGTCCCCTGGCCTCCTCCTTCGCTTCCTTCTTCTCTCATCCACAATTCTTCACAGTCGCTGAATTGGCTGCGTTATTCTGCCGCAATGCTCGCTGATACCTCGGCGCTGCAGCGTTTCAGGTGTAAGGATAGACCTCGAAGGAAAGATTCAACGTGTAAGCTTTATGTAAATATTGTATTAAGCGGTAGAGGATTTCAGGTCCAGGGAGCACCGAGTCCAACTGAGGTGTCTGCAAGGTATCTCCACGAAAATGAGTTCCAGTTTAATTTCATTATTATTTCACGCTGTAGATGATGGCAGAATGAGCTGAGATTTAACACACTCTGCTGTGGTTATCATTACAGGAGGAAAGGTGAACCACTCTATTGTATTACATTGATCAAACAAAGAAAATATATATTGCAGGGATGTCTATTGGTACTTTAACAAAATATTAACAATTTACCGGCACCAAGATGCCATTTGCTTCGCAGGAGCCTTTGCAGGTGGTTTGAGAGTGACATGATTTCCTTTTGTCTCAATTGTGCATGTTTAGCAACTACAAAAGCAGCACAGTCCTTTCATGAATGTGAGGATTTTTTTTATTTTTTGATTCAGTGGCAGTCTTCTTCAGGGACTCTTGCCACATAGGAGTCCTGTAAAAAAGAAAAAATTGCAGGGTCATCCAGCAAAAGAGCTGATCCCTTCTTAGATTACACCACAGATGAGTTCAACACCATCCAGCAGAAAAGACCATGTAGAATACTAAGTTAACAGTTTACCTCACAAATGTCAGGATTGAGTAGGAATGACCACTGCTGTGAAAACTTCCAAGGCTTGTAAAGTCCTTCCTCAAAGAAATGAAATAGGTCTTGTGCTGGCCTAATGGAGAGCCTTAGATTAAGAGACATCTAAAGCTTTAATGTTTGCTATGTCAGATCCCCGTCTTGGATTGAAAAGGGGAGAAACATTCCTGTCTGCAGTTACTCTTCAGAGGAAGCTGTGTAGCTGATTTCGTTTGTAGATAACTTGTTGTATTTCACAGCTCCTGTTGTGGATGTTTGGAACTATATGAATGTGAAGCAGATGCTTAAAAAGAGACTTCATGCACTTTCCTGATGAAATAAAAATGTTTTTATGTGGCGCCCTTGATGGCTTATAACGGCGCACACTTTCAGGCAATCTCTCCTGGAAGAGATTCAAAGTGTTGTGCTTGAAATAGTTCTGTGAAGAAGGAGAAACTGGAGCTAGAGAGAGAAGTTCAAAACCATGCTTACTTTCTCACCTCCACACGCAAACTACTGGGTGTGTCAGATGTCAGATTGTCGATTTTGGACGGTTGAAGAAATGATTGGACTCAGCCACTCCAGTTCCAAAATCATGAATCTGGTCCCTTTAGGTTAGAGGTTGAAAGATGTTCAAAGCTTTTCCAGCAGTGCATTTGGATCATAGTGTGCATCAGTGGTGACATTTGCTCCTGTATATTTTAAACTTGTCTTAATCCTGCCTGGTTTCACTCTACACTGCACAGTGTACCACAACCTTTACAGCATCCCTAAATGTGTTCCTGCAAGGCATTAGGCTGACTTACAACAGACATAATCCTCACCCAATTAACAGCTAGTTGTAGCACCTCCTTTTGAGTAACGACTGGTGTTCCCTTGGCGCTCCCCAAGAGCTTATTAACCCCTCGCTCCTCCTCAGCATCAGCTGCTGCTGATATGCACTTTCTGATGGTGCTGGAATAGGGGGAAGCGGGGGAGTGGAGGAGCTGAGGGAGGGACGTCTCGTTTGGGACAGGGGTGACGGGGTGTCGCCTCTTTTGTTTGAGGCTTGTTAGAGCGACAGGGTCTTGGCAATTGGGTTGAGAGCCCCGGTTAAGCCTTGTTACCCTCTGTGAAGCCGGCTCTGAGCTAACAATAGCAGCAGCGCTCCAGATATAGAAGCCCAGGCTTTGACAAGTCATCGAAATTCAACCATATGCAGAGACTCTGTGCCTCTGTGAAAGGATAAATTAGACTCTTTCCCCAAGCCAACGCATGGATTAATAAAGTGTCTATTTGTTTTAAATGTCTGCTTATCCATCTTCCTTGCCTGTCTGTGTAATCGAGCTTTTTGTGTCTGGCTCATTTGATTAATCTCGCTCGTCTATGTGCTTCTGGAGAAAATTGTTCCGTCTCATTTTAGCTTCAAATGGCTCAGTATTCACTCCAGAATGAAAACAGTTAATCTAATACTCAATTACAGACTAAATTGAAAGTCTGTGTTTGTAGCCAAAGTTTTTTGTGTTGTTCTGGTGATTGATGATATTTTCAGGATCCACCTGACGCCCAGTGTGCTAAGACTCACAGTGTGTCATAGGTTGCTGGTGAGACAGGTGGTTGCGACTGAGGTGTGTGACATGTATGTGAGCGATGATGTATGTTTCACATATATGTGAGGTTCATGGAGCTTGTACAACATGTAGTCTGTGTGGGTGGTGGTTTGATTGGTTGGAGATAATCAGATTAAAAGGAGAGGAAAAGATGTCAGTGGTTGATAGCGACACTCATTTGTTAATTCTTTAACTGAAGACGATTTATTTGTATCTGATCAAATGTAATGCTGAAGCTAATAGTTATTTTATTGTCAATTAATTTGTAGGTTTTTTTTGTAGTTGGGGGATAAGATATCAGAGGATGGGATAAAAGATTGAAGTGTTTGGAGTCTTTGCCGATAATTGGCATAAACAGTGAATCAGTTATGACAATTGTTGACCATTAGGCGATTTCATCACTAGATTAAAGGCTGTGTGTTTGTGCAGCTCTACTAAGCCCATCTCAGATAACTCAAACCCATGTTATGATCTCTTGGTACCCTTTTTTTGTGTGTTAGATATTGCGTTGTTCTCTGCAACTGTCTCCTGACTTTGTGTGAATTTTTCTTCCAGCTGGAGATGGAGAAGCTGCAGCTCCAGAGTCTGGAGCAGGAGCACCGCAAGCTGACGGCGCAGCTGAAGGACGAGCGTGAGAAGAACAAGCACATCGTCATGATGTTGGTGCGCGAGTGCAAGCAGCTTGCCACACGGGTGGTGGAGGAGTCGCAGCGCTTTGACGAGCTCCAGGCTCGCCTCGATGAGGAGAGTCGCACCTCTGGCCGGCTGCAGGAGGAGTTGACTACAGAGCGGCAGCGTAGCCAACAGATGGAGGCCAAGATGGAAAAGCAGCTGTCGGAGTTTGACACAGAGCGGGAACAGCTGCGTGCCAGGCTGGGCCGCGAGGAGACCGAGAGCCACAGTCTGCGGCAGCAGGTGGAGCAGCTCAGGACTGAACAGGGCGATGGGAAGGATGGCGCTGCTGTCGCCCAGCCTGCTGCTGGAGCAGAACCTGCTGCTGCCACCAGCCCACCACCCAAACCTAAAGCTGTGACATCTGTTTCTGTAGCCACAGAGCCCATCAGCTCTCGAACAGCATCTTGCCAAACGGACCTGCCCCCTACTGAGGTGGAGGGTCCTAAGAAGACCCCCCTCACTATACCCGTCAAACCGACCCCAGCCAACTATGTGGGCCTGAGTCTGCCAAAGACGACTGGCCGCGGGATCGTCCACAGCAGCTCAGGAGGACTGGCACAGACAGAGAATGGCTCAGAGGGCCAGGTCCCTCACGGCGTACCCAGCGGAGTCAGCCCTCGTGTCCAGGCAGCCCGCTACAAGTTCCAGGAACAGGACCAAAATGGCACGGCATCCCAGAGTCCCCCAGCCCGTGACCTCTCCCCCACCAACCGGGACAACTTTGCCGCCAAGCAGCAAGCACGCCACACTGTCACACAGGTCCTTTCGCGCTTCACCAGCCCTCCCGCAGGAGGTGCCGGACCCCTGCGTCCAGGCCTGCCCCACTCTGCCTCAGAGGGAGGCCCTTTTCCCGGCCGCCTGAGCCATCCCATCGGCATCAAGTCGCCCACGGTGGCCAGGATCGACCGGGGAAACCCTCCCCCTATCCCTCCCAAAAAGCCAGGGCTTTCCCAGACCCCCTCTCCTCCTCACCCACCCATCAAGGGGGTGGGGGACAGCAGCCGCTCCCCTGGGGTGGGGCTAAAACCGGCCACGCCCCAGCTGCCGCCCAAACCCGCCCTGGACCTGGTCCCAGCCCTGGCGGCCTCTCAGGTGGGTGCCTGCTCCCCCTCCCGCTCCCCGGGGCCTGGCCGGGGCCCTCAGCGGCAGCCGGCAGCAGCATGTGTAGAGTGCCCCCCCGTCATCAGCCCTGCCACCACTGTCAGTAGCCCTTCCTCCATAAACCCCCCCTCCACCTCCTCCATTAGTGCTCCATCCTCCCGTAGCTCCCGTGCCTCAGCAGGCAGCCCCCTGGCAACAGCATCAGGTAAAGGGGCTCCTCCATTCTCCATCTCCCTCCAGTTCTCCCCACTGCCTCTTTCCTTTGACTGTCTTTCCATGGCACTAGCCTAGCATAGCTTAGCATAGCAATCAGGTCACAGGGATCTGGTCTAACCACAGGAATGCAGCGCAGAATAGCACATGGGTCAATTCAGTTTATGCCACTGACTCTGTCCCTCAACCCCAAATTACCTTGCAAGATCTGATGTCGCTCACTGCATCCTCTCTCTACTCATCTGTCTCTCTCTGCCCTTAATATGTCCTCCCTCTGGGCACCTTCCATCTCCCATGTTGTCAC
The DNA here is from genome assembly GCF_040436345.1 of Pagrus major. Classification (NCBI taxonomy): domain Eukaryota; kingdom Metazoa; phylum Chordata; class Actinopteri; order Spariformes; family Sparidae; genus Pagrus; species Pagrus major. Next base: position 22,128,288 of record NC_133222.1, on the reverse strand, counting down.
ATTAGCCCTGTCGTAATGAATATCAACAGCAGGCAGTGACAACATGTCGCTAACATGTGCCTCAGAGACTCGAGGTTATCCATGTCAGGGTGAACTAAGGCAAAGCAGATGTTTCTCTCCTCTAGTGTACTCAGATTGGTTAGTCGGCCTTCCTACCAGTAACCCCCTGTCCTTTCTGAAGCTGATGCCAGAGGCTGCTCTCTCCTCCCCTTCCCTTTTCCATCCTCCAGTAGCATGCCATGTCCACTCCTCTACCACCTGCACTCTTCCTGTTTCAGCTTCTATTAACTCATCCCTCTGGCCTCCTGTCCATTCTGCTACCTGTCATTGACGGCTGTCTGTATGAAATGAAGTTGTTTTCATGTAAATGTTAGCGTTTATATTTATCTTGTGATGTGCTTTTAGTACAATGCTTGGTTGTACTGTGTAGTATGATTAAAGAGTAACGGAGTGTATTACAACTATGGTCTTATTTCCATAGTTTTGGCCATTGTTGGTGTACTCACTATGAGTCTGTTCAAACCTGATAACAACATCCATCCTGAGTGATCTGATGAGATGTGGACAGTTAAGTCCATCGATCACATCTGGTGTTAACATGCATCTCAGCATGCATCACTTGTGATCCGATTTCACTTCCTCACTTGATATGCAAATAATAATTTACATCCCTGGGACAAAAGGGAGTCTGGAGACTTTCTCCACGTCTGTTTACTGTATTTGTAAAATTTAACAGTTTTAGCGTCAAGAAAATGTTGTATTCTTTCACAAATTATGCGAGAATGGTGAAGTCAGTTGAAAGAGTGTTCAAACAGCTGTTAAATGTTGGCACTTCAGACACGAAGTAGCAAAAAAAAAACTGATACAGCAATGCTGAAACCAAACAATTTAAAGTATTGCATTTAATGCCGAATTTACAAGATGGTGCAAATGATTAAGAATTTGTCATAGTCAGCATTTCCCTAAGTTTATAAAGTTTCTACTAACTCAACAACTCACAAAATTGTGCAATTTTTTTGAAGGGAGTCTGGGGATTTTCTCCACTGGTAACACAGAAGTAGGCTAAACTGGTTACCATTTACTGTATTTGTAAAATCTTACAGGTTTAGCGGCAAGTAAATGTTATCTTCTTTCATAAATTTAACATAACTGGTTAAATAGTGGAAACTGTATGCTCAAACAGCTGCTGCAAGGTAAGTAAACTTTAGACACAGAAGCAGACAAACTGTACAGCGATCTCACGACCAAGTGACATTTTATACAAGGAAAGAAACAACTTAATGTTTGTTGTGGTCACATGCAGATCAGTCCCCCTCTGAATGTGGTCTGAGTGTTCGGATGCACCCTCAAATGCACCCTCAGTCCATCCTGGGGTGTCCACACCTGTACTTTGAGCTGTACCCTTGTGATCAGATCACTCAGGATGGATGTTGATTCCAGGTCTGAACAGGGCCAAAGATCTCCCACTTCTCAGCAAGACAATTCCTGAGATCAGGGACCATGGAAACATCAAGAAACACAAGTGGGTCAGATGGTCAGACAAGTTTGGACGAGAAAGCAAAGTCCATCAGAACTTTGTGCACATTGAACTGTTGGCTGCTGACTGTCTGATCGTCTGGCTGCTTGTGTTTATGCCCAGTTTGACTTCTTCAACCTCTCAAATATGGAAATTTCCTGCTTTTCTCTGTTTTATAGCATATTGAGCTGCATATCTTTGGGTTTGTACTTGTACATTTAAAGACATCACATTGAATAGACCAAATGCTTAATCAATAGATCTAGAAAACATTTTAATATATAATGAAAATAATCTTTAGTTGCAGCCCTAAATAAAAACACTTAAGAGTAACACCATGTTTTTGTAATTAGTCACAATATTTAGGTCCTCAGATCTGATTTGGCCATCTAAGAGGATTGTTATTGTACCCGGATCTCATGTAAAAATAGAGTTAACACCAGTGCTGGCAACCTTTCGGATTTCATTGCCTTTGCTTCCAGCGTCTCTCTCTTACGATCTGATGACTCTGTGATGTAGTTCTGGGAAATCCGGCTTTTTCCCCAGACATTTTTATCATAGTTTGAAAGCAGGTCCAAAGTCTCACCTGTCAGCAGCCTCATATGTTTTTGTAGCCTTTGCGCTTTTCCTGTTCCCCACCACCACCCCCTCAGACAGACAGTGCAGCCATAACGGCTGCCGTTATCATTATCTGTGTCCTTGAGATTCTCAGCTACACGTTTTCCTTAGTCCTTTAGTCTCTTTTGTATGTCTCTCTTCAGTCTATGAGACGCATTTCTGCCTTTTCCTATTACATTTTTGACCTTCAGAGTTCAGAACATACATATATATCCAGGAACATCTTTAGCATGACACCTCTCAGTAGAGCCGAAGCTGTTTATGTAGCAGTTGTTGGGTTTACTAATCAGGTCTTTGTTATGTTCTTGACTTTATCTGCTCGTCTGTTTGATGTGCTCACTCCTTTAAAACAATGCTGTGTTAATGCAACAGTATCCTTCAGAATAATGTATTATTTAATTTGTCCACTGTGAATATTGTGGATGAATGATTGGACTGAAAGATGAATGCTATCTATCATCTCACTCTTAACCAGATGTGATGACAGACTCTTTTGTCAGCAGCACATGTTGATTTAATTACAGACGTTTTATTAGAGTGAAAACCCCGGAAGAGCTTCGAATTTAAGTTTTATTTTCCGAGGCAGTTTAAATTCAATTTTCCATTTAAACGCAAACATGCTGGTGGGATAATCCTAATGAGCTGGTGGTGTGCAGAAAATCATTGTTCATTTTCTATTCTTGATCTCAGAGTGTATGGAAACCCATTTCTGCCAGTTAAGGAAAGAAATTCCCGGCAACCTAGCCATGATTTACAGAGTGCAGCTTTTGCACACCTTAGGGTCGACAGGTGCGTAGGAGAAGACCGAAGGCCGACAAAATCAGGAAAAAGACTCCCACACACTGTCTACTTCACTTGCATTAAAGTTTATTGACAACAACGTTTCGGTGCTTAGATCTTCATCAGGTTATCTACATCTAGATCTACATCTATTCAATTTATTTTTGAATCTTAAAATCAGAGGTTGGAGTTTTGGTTAAACAGATGTTTCTAGCAGCAGATCTGAAGGGGAGAGAAAATCTCACTGGCTGAGTAAAGTGAGTGAAGCCTGAACCACGGTGTCGCTGGATGAGTTCCAGCTAAATCTGAAACAAAACCTCAGTGTGTCGCTTAACCTGTCTACCTGTTTTCTCCCATAATCCTCCCATAATCCTACTGATTTGTTCATAACATAACCAACCACCACCTGGGATTTAGACAGGAATAGCTACAACAACAGAAACAAACTGAGTGGCTTCTTTTCAGAGATTTAATATCTGATTTCTGTGGTATCGCTTCTTTTTCTAGAATAAGTAGATTCAGATTCAGCCTAACATAATCTGGTATCTTTACAATTCGGGGATCTCTAGTTGAATTTTAAAATGATTATATGGTGATCTGAAGAATTTTTAGGCTGCACAACATGAGCTTTTACTCACTGGCCCTTAAACAAATAGCCGGCTGCTGGGGTTAATAAAACCACTGCTCCCATTTCTACCTTGTAAATGTTAATTTAACTCCAGTCTCTTTTTAAGTTACTCCTGCCTGCTGCTCAGACAAAAGAGCCTGTACTACAGTACGTGTGAACTGAAGTGTGCTCTCCTTCCCTCAAACCCGTCCACCTTCTTACACCCTCGCTCTCCCGTGCTCAGCACTTCTAGAAACGTCCTCTTCCTCCTGCTCTTCCTCCCCCTAGTTTAACCTGTGCTGCTCCTGCTCCTCCTCCCCCCTGCAGGCTGGTGTCCCTCCGTAGTCTCCTGTCTCAGCAGCGGTGGGCCTGCTGCCCTGGACGGCGGGCGCCCCCTGCTCCCCCAAGCTGCTTCCCAGGGAAATGTCACTTTATTGTCAATGCTGCTTAACCAACCAGACCCGACCACCATCACCACCACCACCACCACTACTACCACCACCTCTACCACCAACACCACCTCCACCACCGCCATGGAGAACAAACCCAATCATCTTGACCAGGACCACCACCTCTACCACAACCACAACCAAACCTCTGCCTTGTTTGCTGCTGCTCAGAATGGACACACAGGTAACTGACATAACGTCAACACCTAATGTTAGTTCATTTGTTTTTTATGTCTTAAACTAGAATTCTGGCCATATCTTATAAATTAGTCCTTTTAAATGCCATTGTGTGGATGCAGAATGTTCCTCTGTGTACCTTTCAGCAGTAAGCAGCTGAGTCAGGTGTCTTTCAGTTCCCGGACAGCAAACATCTCATCCAAAGCAACACACGCTTGTATATATTTGTATATACACTTTAAAGTGAAGGTGAAGCCGGTGGTAATGGAATCCCTGTCTGTGGTTTTGGTCAGTGGTTGGCTGGCTGATTGATTTTAAAGAGTAGTCTTCAAGGAATGCCCAGTGGCTTGTATTGATTGGTATTGATTGATAAAGAGAGGGTGATGCATCATGAAACAAACAAAGGTCTCACACAGGATTGATTGTTCTATGAGTGTGGCTGAATGAAATGAGGATCGCAATACACCACCATAATGATGATTATAAAGTCAGTCTCTGAATGCATATATAATATATACAGTATGGTTATATTGTGTGTTTTTCCTGCATTTCAGCATTTTCCTTTTACTGCACATTAAAGGAAAATGGAAAAGAGAAACAAATGCATTCATTAAGACGGTGCATTAATTGGAGTTTGCTCTTGTTCACCTCTGTCAAGCTTTATGTATAAATATCTGAGTGTAGCTATTAGCCGCTGAATATTTGTTTCTCTGTTACATTCAAATTAACTTCCACATGATTAATTTTCTCAACGTTGTGTTTACAAAGTTACGATAACCTCCATCTGCTCTCCGTGTTTCTGGTGTCGTGCGTTTTCACAAACCCACAGTTCTCTACGAGGAGTTGTCTTCATGAGACTCAGTTATATTATTCTCACCTGCACAAACAAACTGTGTAAAGAGTTTGAATGAACTCCTGTAAACATACCTGTGATAAGGCTTCTCCCTCTGCCATCACGGAGTGGCATTTAAATAAGGTTCTTCTCTCAGGTGTGACTGTGTAGAGCTGCATAAACATAAAGCAGATCATTGCTGAAGAGGAGCCATTCGCTCCAGTGACTTTCTATTAAATGTAGAGTAGAAAGAATGTTTACACTGATAAGTGAACACACTCAGTGGTTAGACCCTACACGCCTCCACAGAGGAGATTTATTTATCTGTTTTAGTCATTCAGTTTGTTGGCCTTTTTTAAGAACAGCTCACAGTGGGTGATACGTGATTGAATATCTTTCAAAATAAACCTTCAGAAGGAACATGACTCAGATGTTCCAGACATCAAACATCAGGACATTGCTAAGAGAGATTCTGACCACAGAACAAACCCTGCCACCTGATGTCTTACCACAGCTAACAGGCTCTGCAGAAACATGGTCTGAGATTGTCATTTCAGATAAATCAAACATGATTTTGTTCTTTTGTTGGCCTTTTGTGAAAAGAAAATGAGATGCTAATGCTCAGTTTGAATAAAGGATTTCCCCTTTTCATGCAGCTCCACTTGCTTTAGTGAAGAAAATTCAGGCCAGGGTCCTGAAAAAGTTTACGATCTGATATATATTTTCATGTGGAATCGTTCGGTTAAGGACTCGTCAAAAGGAACAACCCTGACCCTGGTTCAAGTGATGTAGGTGACAGATTAGGTTGTGAATTAAACCCTGAATTAATTCTCTCTTCACTGTATGTATATAGAGTGTAAACCAGACATTAGAGATCATTTGCAAATTATATTTAAGTTCCACTGATCATCACACAAGTTGCATGTTGAACTAAACATACAAAATGAAACACATTTACTATCGTCATCAGACTCAAAGGAGATTCAGATAAAGTTTGAGTATAACACATCTGAAACCTGCAATAACTGATCAGTAAGGGATAATGCCCGACGGTTCTGGACTCCACGTCATCTATTAATTCCTGATAATGGACACCTCGAAGAGCAATGGTCACTTGTCAAAGATAAAAAAAATTAGGACCATTAACGTATAATTTGTTTTGTGATCAAAACATAAAGTTTTATTCACAAGCAGTAGCTCCGTTTCCCTAGCAACACATGGGAGCTTCACAACGAGCTGGAACGATCATTACGATCCCATTAGGTTCTTTTGGGGCAGTGGTGGCCTAGAGGTTAGAGAAGCGAACTTGTGATCGGAGGGTTGCTGGTTGCCAGTTCACCGGCAGGAAATCTGGGTGGGGAAAGTGAAAGACAGCACTTCCCCTTCACTCATTACCAACACTGAGGTGCCCTTGAACAGTGGAGCTGCTCTGTGGCCAACCGATCAGACTGTGGTTGTACTGGGCAGCTTCCAGGTGTGTATGTGTATGTGAACCAACCCTGAATAAATAAAGGTTAAAAAAGAAAAAAAGAACTTGTAATGGGAATGTTGTTCACTACTCCAGTGAAGCGATCAGACCTTAGATACGACTTAGCAACTAGAAATAAACTTGTCCGCCCATCTCATTGAATCCTTCGGCTCAGCTATTTGCCAGAAAGCTAACGTTATGCAAAGAAGATTCAAATTCAATAACGTTGCGTATGGTAGACAAACAGTAAATATGTTTTCATAGCATGTTAAACAAACACTTAAAAATATTGTATTTTAATAAATCTTATGTAGCTATATTGTGCTCAATGAATGAACCAAACTGACGAGACTGGAATGCACCACCCAGCATCGGATTAGCTCGTTGTGAGGGATGTCCAAAACATATTTTCCTCAGAGGATTATCTTGTTTTAGCCCACTGGGTTTTGTGGCTCTTGTTGTCCTAATGGCAAACTGGTTAAACTGATTTATAAAGCCAACCCCTAAAACATTCAGTAGTATTACCGAGCAGTTATCTGGATGTTCCTTGAGCTGTGAGATGAAGATGCAGTGTGAGGACAAAGACATGGTGCTGATAAACACTCTGCATGTGCTGTTGTAAATTCTGTAATTGTATGAGCGGCGGCTGATCCCATTATGTTGGCTGCCATTAAATGAGATGGACTGTCATGTCAGGGCTGTAACCTCAGCACGGATGTCGGCTCCGAGCTCGTTCAGATCGCACACACACCCACACACAAATTACCCACACCGGCAGTGTAGAGCGTACTCTCTCACACACACAGAATAATTAATGCATGTAGACCCATTTACACACATGTACACGCACGCGCACACACACTTGCAGGTCTATCAGGATCTGCTTCCCTGCTGAGATGTTTAGTAACACTCTGTCAGTTGTGGCGCGTTGATCCATGAACATGGCTAATGCAGCTGAAGGACAGCTGTGCTGAGGGCTTAAAGGTGGACGTTCAGAGGGGACACACACAAAAACACACAGACACACACATCAATATTTCATTGTCCTCTGCTTCTCCCGAGAGTTTTCCTGCTCATCTGATCTGATTGTCTGAGCCCCACTTACCTCTCCTCCCTCTCTTCCTTCGTTTCCCAAACTGGCACTCAGACATCTTTCTACATTTAAGCCACAAGCAGACGGTCGATTGTTTGATGTGAAAAGAGGAAAAACCACAAACCTTCCCATAATGACAGATAAAGGTGTTTTTATTTATACTTTGCAGTGGTAGTCCAACAGTATGATGCACTTTACTGCATGGTCTTCACTGAATATGGGAGGTACAGCACAGAAACACTGAAAACATTTACATTACGCAAAGATAACTTGAGGTATATACATGAGGGGACGACTGATGTGGCTTTTCAGGGCCAATAAAGAAATCAAGGAGACTGAAAGCTGATATTTGGGACTGATATTCATTTGCAGTAAAAATATAACTGTCAGAATTTTGAACAACCAGTGATGAAATAAACCTAAGTACACTTTACTCAAGTACTGTTCTCAAGTACAATTTTCAGGTAGTGTACTTGAGTATTTTCCATTTTCTGCTACTTTATACTTCCACTCTTCTACATTTATTTGATAAATTGAGTTACTGGTTACTTTGCAGATTCACATTATTCAGTGTTTATAGGCTATTAATTGTGACTTATTACTCATCAGATATTGTTGTGGGCGGGACATTGTGTGAGAGGATGCTGCATCAGAGCCAAAGTAGCACAATTTTAAAGTAGTTTATTTTTTATCAGCAATCTGATACCAATAATCAGAAAAATGCAGAGTATTGGCCCCAATAATCAGCCAGGGCCGATCAGTCTACAACTATAATACATCCAGTTCACCCTGTATTCATTATGTATGTTGTTCTGGTGGGTCTATAGTACCTGATGTGCGGTACAGTGATAAACATGTTAAACTGTTTTTGTCTGGGCTGAAGTCCTGCCCCACTTCTGTTCCACTTCTTTTTAGTGTTCAGTGTGATTCCTCATAAAAGGTTTCTCTCATCAGACCTACTGATAAGCTGGAACATTTCCAGGGGATTTCTGTTCTCATTCATGGATAAATGGGTACTCTCCTGATGTACTGGAGAGTAAAATTTGGACGACTTGTCTTCTCAGGATGAAAGAACCCCTCTGTGGCTAAAACTCTCGGGAACATGTAGTTGTTGAATGCTTAGGTAATTATTGTTGATTAAATGAGGAAGTGCTTAAGTTTTGCTGTACAGTGTATGAATGTGGTCGTTACCTGAGATGTTTTGGTAGTTTTTATGATGTTTTAGGCTGTGTTTATTTTGTTTTGTTAATTCTGCCTCCTTCCATGTACACCTACGGTTACAGTTAATTTCAACGGCGTACAACAGACGGTCTTCTGCATCATCATCTTTCTTTTTTTCTCTTTCTCCGTCAGAGTGTGTGAAGCTGCTGCTGTCTTCGGGATCACCTGCTGATGTATCGCATGAAAACGGATTCACACCTTTACACTTTGCTGCCGCCCACGGCCACAGCAGGTGAGCTCTCGTGAGTCGTCTTCTTTCAGCGGTACTCCTCCATCCTGAACTGCCTCACACATGCTCACACTTAGCAGGGAGACTGCGGAGAAATATATGTCAGATAACTCTTTTATTCCCCCGCCCTCGAGGCCTAACCGGCATCTTTTAAATATTTTATAATGGATTTTTTATCATTCGGCTGGGAGTTATATTAAATTATACTTCTGCCTGTGTACCATGACCTACATCCTTCAGATGCAGTTCGACCAGCATAAGGATTTAAGCTAAAGCTGTAACAGTTCGGTCAGTTCCTTTTGCATTATTAGTGAATTTTGGTCTATAAAATTGATTAGAAATGGTGATTGTAAGTTACCAGACCTCAAGGTGGCATCTTCAGATTGCTTATTTGGTCTGAACAGCAGTTTAAAAACCAAATATATTTGAGTCACAGTGATATAAAACTGTATGTTAATATAAGACGCTCAAAGAAACGTTCCACCATTTAACAGCCGCTTCTTTCACAAAGTAAGCTTATGAGGAAAATTCTGTTCAGCCCGTGGTTTGAAGCGGACAGACATGCAGTAGATGTCTGGTGTACAGAACAACCAAATCACAGAATATAACATATTAAAATGATGACATTTCTGATACATTTAAATTATAAAATGGATGTGATTGGATTAAAAGGATTTGTGATTTGGTTTTGCTTCATCTTCCAGTGATCGACTCAACAATTCATCAGCTGACTGTTTCACCACTAATTCCATCTTTAGCCTTGTAGAACATGTTACTCTTATACCTTTCATTTAATGTTGTCATAGAGCTCTAAAAGTGTTCTTGACTCACTTTTGGGACAGTATTATAGTGTTATAACAGTGATTTATGTGTTTTCAAATGATGACTCATCATATATTTTGCTGCGAGACGAGCACAGCTGGAACCTGCCATGTGTGAAATTTGACCACGAGGCCGCTGCCACTAACCACGTTGGGTTTCGGTGCCTAAAGCAGTGCCAGCATGTCTGCTCAGTACTGTCACCACACCAGTATGAGCTGGTGGCTTTGTGGCATACAGTACGAGGCTGTGAAGCTTAATGGGGTGATTTCCCACAGCTAAAATAAACCCATGAGTTGAACTGGGCAGCTGACATTCATGTCTGCAGCTTGCTGATTGGTAGTTTCCCCTCCTCAGATGTCACTTGAGCTCAACTTATTCATTATTAACAAAGTCAGTTCCGATCACATGTATTGATCCTGGTGTATTGGCGGGATGAACCTGAAGTTTACAGCCAGAGAGGCTCTGTCAGTTCTGGTGGAGGTGGGGGTGTTAGTTTGTGTGTGTGCGCATGCCAAAAACACGATGCCCAGGACCAGCTGGGGAATGTGCAGTGTTGTAATATCTGATCACAGTGTTATTTATAGAGGGGGGGTATCCAGAAGGCATGCTGACACACACGCACACACACACACTGAGAGTTTATTTTATTATAACTGTTTTTTTCGGTGGTTGTGACTCAGTGGTCGTGTTAGCAGACAGGCTCAGTTTTCCTCATATGATCTCCTCTCTCTGATTGATGTCTTTCCTTGTCTCTGAGCATGTGTTGCTCGGACTCAGAACTTTAGTTTGTATGTGTGTGCAAATTATTACATGTATTTCTTTGTCTCTAGGGCTCATTATTCGTATGTAGAGTACAGTGAGTGCGGCGATATGTATGTGTTTTGGGGCCTCATCTTTTATTATTTGATTTAAAACCAATATCAGTATTTAATAATTATTCAATGTGATTGCTGATATTTGTGTTTTTAACAAAAACGAATATATTTGCTCAGGATATGTGTGTGTGTGTGTGTGTCTGTGTGTGTGTATATATATATATATATATATATATATGTATGTATGTATGTATGTGTGTATATATATATATATATATATATATATATGTATGTATGTATGTATGTGTGTGTATATATATATATATATATATATATATATATATATATATATATATATATATATATATATATATTTGTGTTTTTGGAAATATTCCTGATTTTCAGTTACAGGTTTATTGTCAAAGATGGAAAGTATAGCACACGTTGGATGACTTTATATATTAACACTGAACTTTAACTTTAACATTTAACTTTCACCTTAAATGAAATTAAAATAAAATGAAATTAAAATTTTGATAAAGATGTGCAACCAATTGTTTCACTATACAACACTGTCTTACAATAACAAATTTTTCTCTACTTTTTTGGCTGTATCTGTTTTGACTGATATTATCGACCAATAATCTGCCAGACTGATGTATTGGCCAGTAGGACAAAACCAGTGCTAAAACACTGGAGGATATCAGACAAAACCAGGAGTTTACTGTGTATATTTTGCTAGGCTCATCCTCTTCCTATATATATGAGTTAATACTGTTGAATATGTGTGTAGTATGTCTATATTGATATGTTTGTTTGTCCGTCCACGTGTTTCTTACTTTGCTCCCTCCCTTCAGCTGCGTGGAGGTGCTGCTGGCTGCAGGAGCTGCTGTGGATTCATCGGCGGCGGGGGGACAGACGTCCCTCTTCCTGGCCTGTGAGGCTGGTAGGCTGGACTGTGCCCGGGTCCTGCTGAGCGCTGGAGCCGATCGTTCGCGCACCACAACTGTAAGTCCCGTAGGCTGTACATGTAGCATGTAAATATGAATTTGAATATATTATTTTCTGTGTCTAGTGTCTTTTAATTTGTAAAAGATCACACTGATTATCTAATTGTATATTTACATTTTAGAATTTAATTGCAAAATACAGACAATACATTGGAAGAGGGACACAGGAATGTAGCTTTACAGTTAAGATTTTATGACTCTTGTGTCCTAACATCAATCACTACCACCTGCTCTAGACATCTACAAATTTTCACACTTATCCTGCTTCACACAAAAGGTTTAAGTATTCCCGAGAGTTTGGTTGTCTGATTGGTGCAAGCTAATTGATGTTTGGGCTCCTGGATCTCCATGGTAACCATAGGAGCCCGTTAGTTGCCGTGGCAGCATGTGACGAGACCCTATATTTAGTTACCTGCTTTGTTCTACATTTAGCTTTCCTGCTGAACCAGAGCGCTGCCAACGTCTCTATAGAATATCTGACCTCTTCAGCGTGGATGTATTTTTAGACACCAGAAAATGTTGGCCAGTGTGTTGGGTCAAACGTAATGATTTAACATGGAGGAGGAGCTCTAAACTGGGTTAAGAGAGTACAGTCACAGTTGTTTTTTTATCAGGATGTTATTTTTTTCCTTTACTGGAGCTTATTGCTGTTGGAAAGAAATTATAACAAGAAAGACATAAAAAACAAGTAAAAAGTTGTCAACTCATTTGCATTTCAGTGTTGAGACATAAAAAGCAAGTGGACGTAAGCTTAAAATGATTTGTTCTCGTCATGGATTTTTGGTATTTTTCAGTGAAAATCGGAAAGAAAAACATTAAAAATTAGAAACTTGAGGTCTACGTACATTTTTGTGTGCTCTGGTGTGTATGAAATGTAGCTGAATCAAGTAGTTGATTAATTGATAAGTTGATCGACAGAAAACTAATCAGCAAAATTGTCCTGATTATCAGTCATTTTAGTATCGATGAATCAAGTTGAGTCAGACATTTTTGTAGTTGCGGTAACTCTGCACACGGGGACGTAAACTCACCTTTCCCTCTCTGCAGGACGGCTGCACGGCTCTCCACGCGGCCGTGCGCTCAGGACACGTGGACACGCTGCGTCACCTCCTCTGCCACCCGACTCAGGGTGAGTCCACTGTGACCCCTGACGCCCTGACTCTGCCTGCTGCCCTGCTGAACCAGGCCAACAATGACGGCTGGACGGCCGCACACATGGCCGCTGCCCTGGGCCTCAAGGTGAGAATGAGATGGCAAAAAATGTGATCACTGTGATTTGCCTGACATTTAATGGACTTGTTTAAAGGGATAATTCAACCCAAAATCAAAAATACATACTTTTCCTCTTACCTGTAGTTCTATTTATCCCTTCTGGATTGTTTTTGGTGTGAGTTGCAGAGAATTGGAGATATCGGCTGTAGAGATGTCTGCCTTCCACTATTCTTGCGTAGCCAGAACTATCTCTGTTAGTGCTGGAGAGAGCTCCAACTGCACCAATCCTCATTCTAGTATAGGGGGAAAAAACTCTCTGGCTTGTTTACATGTCTTTCAACAAATCACAATTGTCTTTGGTGGCGTTTAACCAGGGATGCAGTGATGGTGCCCCTGCAAAATAGTGTCTGGGGAAACTTTGTTTGCAGGTGGTTTGTGGGGAGGTGAGCTCTGGCATTAAAGCTTCTAGCTTATTTACATTCATACCGTTAGCGATCAGGTCAGTGTTAGAGTAACTTGCCAGTTTTAGTGTGTAGGTTTCTAGCTCGGAGGTTGTTGTTGTTCCATGTCGCGATGGGGGTTTGAAAACTGTACACACAGATAGCGTAAGGAAGCTTGGGAACAGGCGCCCAATGACAGGCTTTATACCTCCAGTCTATATCAGTAAGTCAGACTAGACTTCCGCAGATAGTCCACAGACCGTCCAGGAGTAGATGGTTCTACATGAAACTGCTCACAACAGGGAGGCTAGGTAACTTATTATCTCAGCCAAGGAGGATTAATCTTTATATCCTGTGCTGTCAAGAGCACAAGCCTCTGCGTGGTGATACGGTGCAGTTCAGTAGAAAGAAAGTAGTTCTCACACGCAATTGCTCATAGCAAGTGGACTATCTTGAGTAACCAGGCCATGATTTCTGGAAAGAGACATTGCTTTTGAGTTAATTGAAATGCATTTTTATTGGGCTTTGAGCACCATGAGG